>NW_021703784.1:68094708-68379708 GCF_005190385.1 Monodon monoceros | reverse complement strand
ACACTTTTCCTTCTGACAGCAGATTATGTTAAGACTGGTAGCAGTTTTCCAATTCTAGGCACCATGGATGCAAATAAAAGATTTACTTTTGAAGAAATTAAAAAATTAATAGATGAGGCATGTAAAAGTGTTTCTATTTTGGGAAATTGTGAGGCGGTGCTTATATGAGAAGAAAAAACAAAGCTGGATAAATAATGCGGATTTTTTCCACCATAACTAAGCTTGGGAAAACTAGAACTTCTGTGGCTTGATAGGTGTGCATATAGGTACTTAGTAAAGAATCCCTTGGTGTGCAAGACAGTGGGTAGTCATACTTGTCTTCTATAATGATAACTCAAACAATTCTGTGCAATGATTCATGGAAACAATTGGATTCTCATCTCCTGGAGCTGTTTATGATAATATGTTACCAGCAAATGCAAGTGAGAAACTTCAAGCAAATAGCTGTAAGGAATGGGGAGGGGTGGTGGAGGTAATGAGGGAAAAATACAAGATAGCAGCACTTTATTTGTGAATCTTGACTGTTTGGTGTATATAAAAAATGTGGAAATTTCAGTTGGTAGTGAAAACCTTTCTTCAACTTTCGCAGAGAATTACAATTTATAAAACTGAATGCCCTTGGGTATGGACTTTTTCTGTTTTTTCTCCCAGAAGTTAGGGTGTATGTAATGTTATATGGTTGTCACATTTTAAGAGGATATTTAAATTAACTCTGCCTTCCCTGAAATGAATTCTAGATGGGTGGTGTGTTAAATATATACTGCTCAAGTACTTCATCTCATTTTCCCTCAAGGCTGTCCTCAACACCTACTTTTGTAGTGAAACAGCTCCGGTTGTATATGATGCTTCTGGTATGGCTTTTCTGGTAAGAGCTGTAAGGTAGAAATTGGATCTCATATTTCTCTGGACCTTGAAATGAATGGGAAGTGACATCCTTATTTTATGTCACAATTGTCTGTATAAGAATATAGTTAACTGCTGGTCATCTAGGCTACCCAGAAAAAGCATGCCAGGGCAAGCATGGATAGTTAATGACCAAAAAATTTACTGTATGAAAACTACAGTGAACCTTTAAGACTTGTGTGCCAATAGGTTTAACTACTTCTGTAACCAATTTTGTTGTCAAACTGTCAGAGAGTCAAATGGATTGGTTAGAAGGTCACCTGTTCTCCTTTCTGCTTCCCCCTCTCCTTTTATAGTTGTTAACCAGTAATTAAATACCTCAAATCCTAGAAGTAGAAAGGAAGGAAAAAGGGAAAAATGAAGACAGAAAATTCTTTGACGTTTGGATTAAATGAGTATCTAGTATATCCAGCCGGAATATTAAAAATAAAATTCTATAGGAAGTATATGAACTAATAAAGAAAAATTCAGTTGATAATTGAAAATAGTTAATTCATTTAATTTAGATTTACTATCAGTTACCTTTAATTGTAATGGCATCTGCCCTGGAGTTAGACCATCTGAGTTCAGATTCTGCCTTCTTTATTAATTAGATATGACCTTAGGCAAGTCTTAATATTTTTTTTAAATACAAAATTTTGTGCCTTGATTTCCTTTTCTGTAAAAGAGGGATAATGTACATTATCTAACTCCTATAATTGTTTTGAGAACTAAGTGAGATAATACATGTAGCAGCGCTCAGCATAGGGATTGGTACTTTCTAAACGTCTAGCAAATACTATTTCTGTATCTTTTCAACCATCTCTCCAACATCTATCCATCCATCCATAGCTCTTTGTCTGTCTGTCCATCTATCCATCTTTTGAATGTTTCTAACAACATAGATTGATGATTTGTTTTTTTTTCCATAGAATACGTAAAACATTTAAAGTATGAACTGAATTTAATTGGCCAGAGGGTGGGGGAAGAGGAGACAGCCCTGAAAAACCAAGTTATGCACAGAGATCTAGAAGTTTTACTTTAAATCCTCTGGTTAAGTATAATATCCTAATTTTAATTCTGCCTATTCATTTAATAAAATTTAAGTAATTAGGCAAATATTTATTGAGTGTTTTCTTTGTGCAAAATATTGTACTAAGTGCTGTGGGAATACAGAGAAGCCTAGTATTTTATTCTTGCCCTTGAAAAGTTTGTAATCTGGTTGGGATTACATATAAACATATAATTATAGCATATATTTTAAAAAGATTGTGTAAGATAATATGCGTTGTGTTGAATGAGTTATATAAAAAATAAAATTTCAGAGCACTTATTAGAAGTGATTAGAAGGGTGGACCTAGTTACCTGGAATAGGCTCAGTTGGCTTCCTAGAGATAAGAAAGGAAGGCGAGGGAAATAGGGAGAGACAGGCAGAGCAAAGTCTGGGGGGCAGCAATAAGTGAAGTCCGAGTATATCAGTCTAGTAGAGTAGAAGGTTAAAGTGTAGACTACTAGAAGATAAGTTTAGAAAGATTGATTGGATCTGGATGGAGGGCCTTGAATGCCATAGTCAGGAGTTTGGACTTTTTCTGTCATCAGGGGAGAGCCACTGATTTTTCTCGAGCAAGAGAGTGGCCTGATAATAGGAGTGGCAGTAAGATTGATTTGGAGCTGGAGATGCTGAAATTAGGGAAATCAGTTTACAGTCTGTTGCAAGAGTCTAGGTATGAAGTGTAATAAAGCCCTGTACTAAGGTGATTATGAGTGTGGTAAGAAGGTGTGAGCATGAAAACATTATTAAGAAAGTGTTGATGGAGCTTAATGACAGGCTGGCAATGAGGAGCAAGGATAAAAAAGAGGAGATGGATGTAGGGTTCATGTTTTGAACTTGGATCATGCTGAGCATGATACTCCTCTGGGTGTGAATAGATGAGGGAGGGTGTTGAGGAAAATGATGAATACAATTTTGTTTTGTTGAGTATGACATAGCAAAGTATATCTTGGTATAATCTTGATGTACTTTTCTAGCAGTCATTTGAGGACTGTTGTATTTCAGGGAGGTGAAAGAGAGCTCATTGTTGGGGATCTAGATGTAAAAATAATGATTTAGATGTTAAGGAATGAGATTTTGGTAAAAAGAATATAGAGAAAGAATAATGTTTAGGTTGGCAGCATTAACATGTGAGTGGCATTTTCTATGATTATCTATTCATCTTAATTAAAAAAAATAAGCTATTTGCTCATCTCTCCCTCCCTAATTTTTCTTCACTCTTTTTCCCCCAACATTATCAATTATCTACGATGTGTTGTACACTATGCTGCTCACTGGGGACCCAGTAATGAACAAGACAGACATAATCCCTATCTTCATGGAACATATAGAATAAACTTAAAAAAAAAAAACCCAAATCTATGAATGTTTTCTGTTGTTCTTCCACTTGCCATAAGCTTTTGATAATATTTATGCAAGCATTTATCTCCCTGGGTCTGGAAGACATTTTCTGACAATAGATTTCCTTTTCTCTTTTTGTGGACACTTTTTATTATTACTATGTTGTAAGGAGTATTCTGTAGGATCATAATTTTAGGAACATATTAAATTACTCATCATTGAAGTTAAAAAAATACTGATTGCCACCACCACCACCACCACCACCACCACCACCCTTGTAGGGAGGTTTTTATTGTGTTAAGCTTATAAGTAAGGTCCTTCGCGGAAAAAACTTTTTTGGCAAGGTGAAGGAAAAAGATCTTTCCTTTAAAACTATCTTATTCCTCACATGCAGACTTCTCTTAATGATATGAAATTTATTTCAAATCACAATAAAACTTGCACTAGACTTTAGACTTTCCCTTTCTCCTGTTTCTCCTGTCCTTATTCTGCTTTTGATTTTGCCACAAAGTCAACCCAGTACCTTCATCTCTCCCTTTCCTCCACTCTTTCCTAATAAAATGGAGGAATGGTGGAATAGGAATGCAATGTAAGACTGGCCATTTCAGGTTTATAAAGGATGAAAGCATCCTTCAAAGGAATGATCTATCTGATTGCAAATGTCTGAATTTAAATGCTGATATTCAAGCTCAGGGAATCTTATGTTGTTGATGGTCCCTAATTCATTGCACTTTCATTCTTTGCTGTGCTACCCCTTCTCCTTCAACTGGTCCATTTTTTTTTTTTTTTCTTTTTTTTTTTGTGGTACGCGGGCCTCTCACTGTTGTGGCATCTCCCGTTGCGGAGCACAGGCTCCGGACGTGCAGGCTCAGCGGCCATGGCTCATGGGCCCAGCAGCTCCGCGGCATGTGGGATCTTCCCGGACCGGGGCACGAACCCATGTCCCCTGCATCGTCAGGTGGACTCTCAACCACTGCGCCACCAGGGAAGCCCCAACTGGTCCATTTTTGAGTTAGAGGATTCTAAATGAAATTATTTAGAATAGAGATATCAGGTTAAAATGGAATATCAGGTATTATCTGTAAGATACCTTTCTGATAAAAAGGGGGACATTATTTTTTAAATTTTTTAATTGATATATATATTTCTGCTTTGTAAATAAGTTCATTTGTATCATTTTTTAAGATTTGACATATAAGTGATATTATATGATATTTGTCTTTCTCTGTCTGACTTACTTCACTTAGTATGATAATCTCCAAGTCCATCCATGTTGCTGCAAATGGCATTATTCCATTCTTTTTTATGGCTGAGTAATATTCCATTGTATATATGTACCAAATCTTCTTTAGCCATTCATCTGTTGATGGACATTTAGGTTGCTTTCATGTCTTGGCTATTATAAATACTACTGCAGTGAACATTGGGGTGCATGTATCTTTTTGAATTAGAGTCTTTGTCTTTTCTGGATATATGCCCAGGAGTCGGATTGCTGCATCATATGGTAGCTCCATTTTTACTCTTTTAAGGAAGCTCCATCCTGTTCTCCATAGTGGCTGCACCAATTTACATTTCTACCAACAGTGTAGGAGGGTTCTGTTTTCTCCACACCCACTCCAGCATTTATTATTTGTAGACGTTTTGATGATGACCATTCTGACCAGTGTGAGGTGATACCTCGTTGTAGTTTTGATATGCATTTTTCTAATAATTAGCAATGTTGAGCATATTTTAATGAAAAGGAAGACATTATTGGTGAAAGAAGAAAACCCCTATGTTAGGAGTGTTTTGAGATGGAAAAGATAGTTTTTGCCATATTGGAAGGGATGATGTAAATCTGAGTGTTTTAAATTTTGAGTTAGATGGATAGAAAATCACTTTAGTAAGAGAGCTTTTAAGAAAGCAGTTTGATTGGAGCAACATCTATATTTATATAGATTACTTAGAAATCTTCAGGGTATGGGAAAACCATGTCAAATTTTTAGGTCTTTAATACTAACCCAGCTATGGGTTACTGAAATCACTTTCATAGTGGCCCAGCCTGGCCGCCACATTTGGACAGGAATTCCAGATGCTGAGTGTCTCAGTAATAAAAATTGTGGACATGTAGCCTATGCTTGGTTATTTTTCTAAACTTGGATAGAGATAATAAATCAATTTTGTGAGGTGAATTTTCAACCTCAAAAATACAGGTCACTGTAGAAGACAATAAGGCCTAACTTTTTTCTTTTAAGGAAAAGTTAAGACAAAAGCTTTTGAGCTTGGATAATACCTGTCTTTTTCGACCTGCTGAAAGGTTTCTAGGCTAGAAAGAAGGGAAGCGTAGTTTTTATAATGGTGGTGCTGCTGACATACACTTAACATTATCAGGTCAAATGGCAGTGATACAATTTGTAGGCCTTATACTCTGTCTGGAAAGTTGTAGTACTCTTATTGGTATTTGTATTCACTTTTTGTTAATTGGCCTTTCTTGTTGTTTTCCATTTTAATTTACTGTAAGACTAATAAGTCTTGCTAAATAACAAAGATTGCATCACAGCATTCAGCATTGAAATGCACTCCTTTTTGGGGGAAGCCAGATAGATGTGTTTACTCTGTAGAGAGATTTAGATTTGATTTTTTGTTTTCTTCATGGTAATTATGTTTGCACTTTGCTGATCACTAGTTGTGCATTATTACAATGGAAGGTGGCAATTTGATTGTCTTCATTTGGAGAAACAAGTAATTTTATATTCACTAAGCTGTCGTCAGGTAACACTAACTCACAGTACTAAGAGCTCCTGGCAATGTGGCTTGGCACCTATATTTAACTGCTTTGATGCTTGTGTAACCTCTGCTGAATCAGAAATACTTTGCCTGCTGGAAATGGTTTTCAGGGTTGTACAATGAGGTTTTCATTAAGTAGACAAACTGAAAATGAACTGCAAAGCCATGGCTGTTTCTCTCTTCCCTTTCCCCTTCGTCCCTCCCCCTTCTCCTCTCCTTCCCCACCCTCTCCTGTTCCCCTCCCCATTCCTCTTCTTCCTGGTCCTCCTCCTCTTATTTGATAAGAACCTGAAATTTATACCTTATTTCATTACATGAAAGAGAGAAATTGCTGGCTTGCTTTATTTAGCTAAAGGAGAATCTCAGAGATTAGCTTCTTTATCTAATTTTGCTCACTCGCACTATGTGTGAGCTTTCATTTTTTGAAACTATTCATATAGTATAAATTTTCATTTTTCTCTTTTTTCTGGCAATATTAAAAAGTGGAAATAGAGATGAGAATGGAAAAGTATAGTGACAGCTTCCTACCTACCCTTTCTCTCTGAGAAGTTATTGTCCTGGCTTATAATATTTATTGATAATTGGATACGATATCCATATTGGGCTTCCATATTTGTGGATTGGTTTTAAGCTGACAAAGACATGTTTGGTATTCACTTTAAAAATTATGGTTCTCATTTCATATGAAGAGGAGATTCAAAGTGAATGTATATCAATAAATTCATTCTGCTATTATTTTAGACAGCTTTCTTTCACTCAAGCCGCATAGAAGTCTTTCATTTGAGTTATAAAGTCATTGTGCTTGATTAAAATCCTCTTAGTTAGTGTGTATTTATAGTAGCCATTGTTTGGTTTTGCTCTTATTGTTAGGTGACTGGTTTTATTTATATATTCTGGGCCTGGCTTTCCAAAGCAAAGATCTCAACAAGTTACTGGTAGATAAGCTTTGGGAAAAATTCAATATTGTTTCTATCAAGCAAAAAGTATAGATAGAGGTGACATGAAGGCAAGTTGTTTTGATCCCAGGAAGAAACTGGATACTCAGAGACACATGTAATAATTATAGGTTTTCCATAGGCAGTCAGTCAGGCAGACCAGTCATTAGGCTGGTTGCCTGCCTCCTCCAGCAGATACTAACCAATTAGACAGAGATGGTTACGTGATGTAACATTATCAGGAGAAACAATTCATGAGTCAAAGCATTCCAAGACATATGAGCTCTAGTCCAAAGAACAGTCTTAAGCTATATAAAGTGACAGCAATATTGTCAGCTAAATATAAACTCTAGAAACACAAACTTTTGATGACTTGAGAAGAATCTGTTCCAGGTAGTCCCTGTTTTGTAAGAACCTCAGAAGGCCTTTGAATACAGTTTTGGAGCTTTGGTGTGAAAAATTAGAAGCCTTAAATAAGTCAAAATCCATTAATTTAAGCCCTTTCTTAGACATACTTCAAGGGCTCCAGCGTATTTCATTTCCCTCATCACTACTGATTTGACAACTAACTCAAATCAATGAGTTTTCTTCTAACAGATATTGTCTGTATATGTGACCATATACAGACAATATCTGAAAGAGCCACTACAGACTTTAAAAGATAGGTTTATAACTCTCCAAGGTAACTCTGAAAGCTTATAAGTTTCTTTTTCATGGAATTTTCTTGTTTGCTTATTAAAGAGATAGAAGAGAGAGAAAAACCTGGCAGAAGCCTAGGGAAGATTGGAGGTGGAGTGAGGGACAGGCAGTAGCGCTGGATAAAACAGTACAAGAATCAATAACAACCCTCAGGCTTTACCTGAATTAAGCAGGAAAAGTTTTAAAAGGGTTATCTTCATTTTAATGTCTGAAATAAGGGTCCCTCCCCCTGCCTGTCCACCCTCCCTCCAATACTTAAATGTGGGAATTAGAGGTACAGGAAGAGGGTTTTAAAATCATTCTTTACCCTAGGCTGGGTGGCCTGGCGTTCTTTGTAGGGGTCCCTGGGTATTGTGCATTTTGGCAGCTGAACATATCTGTTACTCATGCTCCTTAAAATGAGAGGCACTGTGTTATATTTTTGGAAAATTATTTGTTTATTTCTCAGTATCAGATCAATTGCAGCATTAAATTAACAGTGAACTACCTGACTGAAATAAGTCTACCTTGGTAGCCTGGGGCTGAGTTGCAAAAAGAAATGTGAATGTTGGCCTGAAATTTTAATTTTTTCTTTAAGTAAACCAACTATTAAAATGTTGCTTTATGTTAAAAACAGGGCTTGTTTTGAGTAAATGTAACACACGTAAAAAGTGAATGCCATTTGATAATAATCTCAGAAGTAATGAAAACATTTGAAAAAACAGGTTAAAAATATTGTTGTAATAAATTCAGTGGCTCCTTTGGATAATCATGTCAGTCCCAAATGATAGTTTTGAGGTGAATTCCTTCCAAGCAATGGTAAAGAAAAAAAAAGTAATTTCAAGTGACTATGCCTTATGAGAAAGTTGTTTTAAAAAATCCTAACTTTTAGACATAAAAATAACTGTTTTTTCTTTTTTAAATAGCACCATCAAATAAGAAAGATTTAAAGTTCTAGAAAATAAGGTTTTTCTGAGATAGAGGACTTAATGTGTAGATATCCAGTCCTCATCATTTTATCAAGTCTTGGACCAGCTAATCTTGATTTCTTGTTAAAGAACATAAAGGAAATTTACCGTCTGAGTAGGTTGGTAATGGTCTAAACATTCAGCTTTTATACTGGGGTTTTGGAGTAAAATAATTATAATCTTCCTAGAGGTACTACTACTGGCTTCCTAGAAAACTTTATCACTTACTGGAGACTTTATCTCCTACAATCTCATTTTCAAAAGTCCTAAGCCCTGAAGTTCTTCCCAACGGCTGGCATCCTGGGAATTCACTTGATCTGCTGGGCAGAGACATTTCAAACTCGGGAACACATGATGGGAATTTAGTTTTATGTGTCCAAAGATATGTTATTCTCTTTGGAGGTTTTACTTGATAATAGCTATGCCCCAGAAAACCATCTTGTTTAACCAATGTGATAAGTTGACAATGTAGTTTTTCTCTCTGATTATAATGTACTCTGTGTAGTCAATACACTGGTACCATGTGAGTGTAATTTCCTCTTTTATTTTATCTCCAATGCACTGTATTATAAATAAACAGTTAAAAAAAACACCAAACAAATCTGTTGCATCTCCTTTTAAGATTGTACCACTGTAGACACTTGTTCTGGTAAAGTAGAATTGGGCGCATTTGATTGCATTTAAATTTTTCATGCTTCAGCAGTTTGGCTGGGAGCACAGTAAAGAAAAATCCCATGAGCGAGGATAGTTTAGAATAATAGAACTTGATTTTGTGTATTATAGCGGCAACATTTGCGCTGCTTTAGTTAGGGTTGTGTCAGCACTTCCATTATAAACCCCTGTTTTCAAGGGGTATAACTAGGGAGATTTTTTTTTTAATACAAATTAAAAAAACAATTCATTTGAATGATTTTTAAGTTATAATAGTGCAAAAATAAAACAAAGTTAAGTCACATAGAAATTGACCGTTTTCACAAGGATTTTAATTCTTTTGCTTATTAGTTGTATATGGCAGCAGCTAAAGTAAGATACTGTTCTAATACACTGGGAGTGAAAGTTTTTGTAATGAAAAATTACTAACATGAGGATTAAAAATAAAAGTAAGCATCCCATGTGATATTTTAAATCATTAAAGCAAGTGTATATTTGATTTATGAGTTTTTGTAGGAGAGTAGCCATGGTGCAATGACTATCATGCTAGGTAAAGGTATTACCAAAAGTCAAGTATCTTTGCAACTTCTAGAATACAGTTTAGTTGGTCTAGTAAAAGGGAAAGCTAAAGTAAAGAAGTAGTGAAATGAATGAGGATGTAATCAGTAAATTCATGGATTCTATAACAAATAATTTTGCAAAAAATAATCAGTAAATTGAATCTAATAATCAGTAAATCCAAGACACTTAAAACTGCATTAAAAAGAATTTGTGCACATTTTCCTTTTAAAAATGCAACAGGGCTTCCCTGGTGGCGCAGTGGTTGAGAGTCTGCCTGCTGATGCAGGGAACACGGGTTCATGCCCTGGTCCGGGAAGATCCCACATGCCGCGGAGCGGCTGGGCCCGTGAGCCATGGCCGCTGAGCCTGCGCATCTGGAGCCTGTGCTCCGCAACGGGAGAGGCCACAACAGTGAGAGGCCCGCGTACCGCAAAAAAAAAATGCAAGAAAATCACCATCCGAAACAAAAAGCTACAACAAAACCATCAATAAAAAACAAACCTGAAAGAAGCCCAACAATTTTATCAAAAGGAAATGTCTACAGGGGGGCAATACCTAGCTAAAAGAAAAAGAATCACCTTTTTTTCTGCTAACAACATATTGAGAACTAAAGGAAACACAAGAAATTAAATTAAATATGATACGGAAAAGTATTCTTGGAACAAAAAAATGTTAATTCCTTTGCTAAAGGGAGGGATTTTGAAGTTGAGTATGCCTTCCTTGGTTTCTAAGCATTATTGTCTTACCTTTCCCCTCTTCTTGTCCCTTAATGATGATGTGAACTGAGGATGAACAGTCAGATTTAATATTGCTTTTTTTTTGGCAGCCTATCTTTTATTTGCAACCTTGATACACATTTGTATTTGTAGGTGCAAAATAAAAGACAGTGTGTGATGTTATAAATTGGTAGCTTTCCTGAATGGTCACTGGAGGAATCACCAGAAGACTGTTGATGAAGTAGAGGTGAAGCCTTTCCTCACTAATTGTATTCAGCGTGTAATTTCTAAACTTCCCTCTGAATTTTGATTTTCAATTAACACTCCCCATTTGAAAATAATTTTCTATTTAATGTAATTGCAGGAAGTAATTTATTGGCTGATTAAGACAGAGGGCCCAGCCTTCCTTAAGAAAACACTCTAACAAACCAGCCTTTAAACTCAACCCATAGCTTTGGACAGCTTTAGTCTATTTTTACAGCTGCATGGTTGTGTTTAATTAGGATTGTGCACTATTGTTCATTGGTGCAGTTTATAGTTGAAATTATTCTTAAGAGACTTTTCATTTTGGGTTTTGTGTTGTGATTAATTTATACTAAACCAACAATCACAGATATTGCTATTGGAAGGAGCCAAGTCACTTTATAATAAGAGGACGTTTGTTGGGGAACTAAAGTCACTCTGAGTTTTGGATTATGACTTTCAATTGTATTTAGCTGTTTTAAAAAGCAGCAGTAAATTCATTCTTTTGTCTTTAATATGAATGATTACATTATTGGTACTGTTATTATCTGAACTATGAAAACACTCTTCTTGTTAATGGCAAGCTCTTGATAAATTTGCAAAAGAGTTATAATTTGCCTGGTTTTACTATAGTATTTATGAGGCTAATGAAGTAAGTTCTAGATGATTCCTGTATTACAAGAAACATCATTTGGTATCATTTTCTGTAAGTTTATATGCATTTCTCCATTTGTCATTATTGATAGAAATTAGTCAAGGATATACTTATCTAATTCTTTGATAAAGTACTCATTAGAACATTTTTCTTTCTCCTCAAAGAAAACATAGACATACTTCTGTACTTTTTTTCCTCCATATTATTTTCTAGTATCAAATCTAGTAGATTAAATTTTTATTATTTGTAGAATGATTATTATAAGTAGGTATCAGCATTTTAATGTGTTTCAAAGCACTTCAAAAGCCCGTAATACTTTTATTTAGAACTGTGCATAATTAGATTAGCTGATCTTACATTAATTTTTTTCACTGTAGGATACTAAATCTGAGCCCCCTCATTAATTGTGAGAAATTTAGCATTAGCTGTTAAATCCTATGTGAAACATGGGCTGCTACATAAAAACTACTGTTTAAATTGGAATTAACTTAATTATTTTTCTTTGCACTTGATATTTCCTTCACTGCAATATTCATGAAAGCATGTGACAGATTTGTAAATTTAACTGTTAATCTCAGATTTCTAGACCCTTTAATCAGTATTTATTTGTCTGTAGAAACAGTACTAGCAAGTTAATGATTTGCTAATTTGAAAAATGCTCATGTGGTTTCCTATGTTAACTGATTTGTGCATTTTAAAAAAATAGTAAGAAATCAATTAATGTTAAAGAGCAATTAAGGTGGAGATTTTATTCCTTTCGTTACACAGCAATTTTAGGGCTAACTGTACTATAAACCAAAAACAATGTAAAGTTTTAGAAAATATACTCAATTGCCTCTTCTTTTAAGTTATAAACTTCTGGTGATTTTATTTCTAAACATTTTTCTAAGAAAATCATTTCGATAAAGTGATATTCTAAAAGTTTTGAAATTCTGTCTAACAATCATGATTTTCTGATTGTATATGAAAGCACAGAATGAAGACCTTGTCTTCACTGTGCTGAGTGTAGTTATGTTTACTTGTGGATACATAGAAGAATGTGCAGTAATTGTTTTTGGAGTTTTAAGATTATGAATAGTAGGCATTTTACTCTTCATAGTAAATGCTTTGAATCTTATATGTACTTTCTAATATAAAATAGAAGCATAGTTATTTCATATACTCAATTAAAATGTCACAAAATTGCCTTAAAACTAATCTAGCATTGTCAGCTACTCAATCAGTATGTCACTTAAAAGTTTACTTGTAGCGATTGACACAGCTTGAAGGTCTTTAGAAAAAGATCAGATTGACACTAATCAGTGTTAGGCCTAGTACTCATAATACAAGGTATAAACTAAGAAGTCAGGACCAAGTTTGTTTAGGATTTTTATCATAGATTGCTTACTCTCCTGATTGTATTTTCTTACATAGACTTCCTTTGTTCCTACATAAAGCATAAGAGAAATTTGGATATTTGTAATTTCAACTTATCCTCCAAACTGGCTCATTTGCTGTTCATTCATTCATTTTTTTTCATTGCTAGCCATCAACTGAATTACTCTCAATAATCTAGTTGGGAGAACTGGGAGGAAAAATACACACATACATATACTATACATTATGAAAACTTATTCCATAAAAATTTCATTTGTGGACTGGTGAGAAAGAAAATGTGCAGCAATTACTGGGAAGAAGTTTGCTTGAGTTAAAAGGAAAGAGGGAAAGTGGAACAGATAAGCTAAGAGTTCTTTTTCAGTGGTTTAGAGTAGATCATAAACATTTCTGAAGTTAGAGAACTTTCCCTTTTTCCTGAATTAGTCACATGTTAGGGATGGTTTATTCTTTTGTCATTGACAGCCCTTTTAAAAATCCATGCTGTTTCCTTATTCTGCAGAAGAATGTCTTCCAAGCAAGCCACCTCTCCATTTGCCTGTGCAGCTGATGGAGAGGAAGCAATGACCCAAGATTTGACCTCAAGGGAAAAGGAAGAGGGCAGTGATCAACATGTGGCCTCCCATCTGCCTCTGCACCCCATAATGCACAACAAACCTCACTCTGAGGAGCTACCAACACTTGTCAATACCATTCAACAGGATGCTGACTGGGACAGTGTTCTGTCGTCTCAGCAAAGAATGGTGAGCTTTTAAAATCTGGTCACTGTCACCAAGTATGTCTGTTATTATGGGCTCATTACAAATAAGTGTTTTAGAGAAAGCTCAGAATCTGTATCATTAGAGTTATTTGTGTTCAGGCGCTGAAAATGACCACCTTGTATACTATTAATATATTAATACTAGTTAGTGAGAAAAATTGGAAAATGGTTTGTGGTTTTGTTTTTGTCCATTATTAGGTTGACTTGCCAAAAGATATTTAATTTAATTTCGGGGGAGATTTGGTTATCTTATTCTCTGATTCTCTGTATTTAAGGTGGTGACCTTGATAATACCACAAAATAGGTAGTATGATCCAGTAAAGTGCGGCTATGTATTAATATTGAAAAATTATAATAAGCAAACATATCTATGTGAATGAGGTCATATAGTGAATACATCTTCAGTGAGGAAATGCAGGTATTTATCATTTTTAACAGTAATTCTTGATTTATAATAAAGCTTTTCTCACTTATTTGCCTATATATTAATTTCAAAAGGACATGCAGAGCTCCTGAGTATCATTCAATCAAACTGCAGGAGTTTGCCCTAAAGGTAGAAAAACAATGTCCAATACATGCAGTGTATTAGCCAGCTTTTCTATGTTAAATTCTACCTGTAACCATCAAAACAGGTACCATAATAAGTGACATTACTTATCTAGTTTAAAGCAAAAATATTAACTTTTTTAACATTTAAAACTGACCAAAATCTTAACATATTTTATTAGATTAGGAATTTTAAACCCTGTTTTACATGTCTTAACTTTTGGCTAAATTAATGAAAAGTGTTTTAAGTGGGAAATGGGGAAAAGTTTTGTTCCTTAATAAAAACTAAGGTAATATTTAAAAATGCCTTTACTCTAATAGCATTTTAAAATTCTTGCTCTATGCTTAATGTTTCAGAACCAATTCAAAGACTTAATTTTATAATTTATGGAGGCAGACATCTTTCTTTTTCAGATGATTCTGCAGGCACAATTAGTACTCTGAAGCAGTAGCTGAGACATAGGGGATTGGACTAGACTAGACTATTCTAGACTAACTTTAGGTTGAAAGGGGATCATCATTATGCAGTTAGACCCTGTGGAAGATTTGTTTTCCTTGCATAGGGGGAAGAGAGAAGATATAATAAAGCAAGGATAAAAGTCTGTTTTTTTAATTGAACATAAGCAGTTCATTTTATAACTCCAATATAGCATGGGTGAAATAGATATTCAGTCACTCTCACTGGCTTTTTGGCAAAATAATACGGCTATGTTTTATCTTTATTTCAACAAATCATTATGGTGCACCTCCTCTGTGCCCAGCATTCTGCTGGGTACTGGCTGTCTAGTAAATAAAACATGCATGATTATGCCTTCATGGAGATTATATCTAGGAGAGGGAACAAAAATAAATATACACACACAAAAATATAATTAAAATTTGATATGTGTTAAGAAGAAAAAGAACATAATGCCATGTGAGAACATAATGAAATAAACCTCATTTAGAATGGATGGATAGGAATGCCCTCTTTGACCTAAGGATGATAAGAACTAACCAGGCAAAAAATAGAAGAAAGAGTAAAAATAGCAGAGGGAACATCATGTATGAAATATCTGAGGTGAGAAAAATATAGCTGAGTTTCAGAAAATGAAAGATAGTTCTTGTAGCTGAAGTGTAATGAGCAAGGGTGCGACATAGCATCAGATATGGTTGGAGAGATTGGTAGGGGCTAGTTATCCGACAAGACCTTGTAGGTAACATTATGGAAGTGAGATTTGATACTAAGTGCAATGGAAAGCCATCGAAGGGTTTAAGAATATTTCAGAAAGATAGTTCTGTGACTGTATATGAATAGATGTGGGGAAGATGGAGTGAAAGGAGGAAGACCTGCTGGGAAGCTATTTCAGAAATCCAGGTAAGAGATGATGGTGGCTTGGATTAGTGTGGAGGCAGATGGGCTAGGGAGAAAGGTTAGGTTCAAGATATATTTTAGCTTTTATGCCAAATATACTCATGGACAAATCAGAATAACTACACTGGAAAATACAGGTTGAGGCAGAAATAATACAGTTCAAATTCTACTTCTTTAGAGCACTCTTTACTTATTTTTCTTAGTATAATTTAGTTTGTATATTGGCAAGTGCAAAATTGCTTCGGTGAGTTATTCTCAAAGTTTTATGATCTAAAATTTTGTCAGAAAATAGATATTAATAATTTGCTTACCAAATTTACAAGTGGGATTTATGGTAGTCTAAAATAGTTTAAATTTACAAATATGTTATATTAATATAAAGAAATCATACTTGCTGGAAATGTTTTCAAACTTTCATTCTCTTCTGATATCAAACATTACTTCGCACTGGAGCCTTTGTGTATTCTGAATGTGTCCGGAAGCCAAAATATTTTGTTTTAGCTCCCACTCTATAGTATTTCCCAGCTGTGTACTTATATGGTATAATAAAAGGATTTAACAATTGGGAAATAGCAGCTGCATTTGGAAATTCCCTTTTCATTTGATAGATTCAATAATGTATAACAAGTGTAACATCAGACCTGTAATGACTTATACTGCAAGTGTCATATCACTGACCAATTTTTCTTTACAGCAAAGGAAAACACTAGAAGGATTTTAGGTTTCTGGACAGCCTTGCAAACCTATATATATTGAGTGTATGTGTTGCAGTAAGGTGACTGTGACGAGAGTAAAACTTAATAAACACTTTGCCTCATTCTACATTCAAGTAAATATTAAATCCGGAATAATTGTTACGAAGTTAAGTGAAACTTAGTTCTCTTCAGTGGATCCTATTTGTTATGCACTGTAATTGAACCTCATAAAATCAGCGTAGAGAAATAAAATTTAAAAGAAAGTCTAAAAACAACAACAGAGATTTTATCAGCGCTTAACTCAGTTTCCATTGTAATTTGCTTTCTGTGATGGCCCTCACTCATGAACAGTTAGAAACAGGCACTAAAAGTTTCTTATATACTGGGTTCAGGAAGGGTTTTACTTTGAAATATCAACACCACAGAGGAGTGTTTCTGTAAGACAGGGTAAAGACAAAGCAGAGAATTTCTGCTAATCCCTACCTCTGGATTAGAAAAAAAATCTTTAGATGTTAAAATTTGGGTTAATTATTTTGATGTTGCACTCCAACAAAATATGAGACTATACAGTTTCAAACGAGTGAAAAAATTCATTGTGGAATAAGCAAAGGAGAATAGAAACTTAGAGAACAGAAATTTTAGAGATCAGCATTCCAAGACCAATTGAAGATAAAAAAGTTTTAGACTCTGATTTTAATTACCATTACTTATATTATGGACACCAAAATGTCCGATTTTAAATTTAGTGTGCTATGTTAATTGGTAAGATGCATTTGAAAGCTGAAAAGTTAGTGTAAATAAGAATTCACTGTCCTTGTTTACTATGTACAACCACTAATATTTTCATTATGGTACCAGTGTACCAGCGCCTTTTTTGTAGAGGAATTTTGACACTATTTGAAATATGTTTTTGCTCCCATTAGAACTGATTCATTAGACAGGAATAAATTCACATAATTTTTTCATCAAAAAATGTATAGTGTATCATTCTTTTTAATGTAAACAAGCATGAAGAACATTTTGTAGTAATATTTAGTGGCTAGCATATAATATTGTGTGTAATGATTATCTGCTAACGATTACTTGAGTGTGTAGCACCTACTAAGTTCTAAGCACAGGGACTTTCTTGTGAATAAGACAGGTATGATCCCCTCACAGAGTGAGACAATTTTAGACAATGGTAAGTGCAATAAAGAAAATTAAATAAGAAAATGTTATTGAGAATGACTACTTTAAACAAACCAGGGAAGGTCTTTTTGAAGAGGTGACATTTGAGTTGAGATTTGAATAATGAAAGGGAGACAACTATGCAAAAATTTGGGGGAAGACACACAGCTAGAATATATAGTAAGTGCAGAAACGTCTTGGTTGGTGTGTTTGAGCAATAGGAAACAATGGAGTGTCTGCAGTGGAATGGGTGAGGGAGAGAATGGTATGAGATGAAATCTAGGAGGCAGGCAGATGACAGATACTATGGGGTATCATAGGCTACAGTGAGGTGTTTCGACTTTACTTCAAGTGAAAGAGGAAGCCATTGGAAGATTTTAAGCGAGAGACTACCATGATTTGATTTATGTTTTTAAAAGATCATATTAGCCGCTGTGTACATAGTGGATTGCAAGAGATAAAACCACAAACAAGGGCACCTATTAGGAAAACTGTTGCAGTAGTGTGGGTGAGAGTTTGATGGTAAGTGGAAGAGTGGACAGTTGGGGAGTTTATTCTTTGACGAGTTCCCATAGAGTCTGACGAAGACAAGATTCACACAGAGGGTGAGGAGAATATGTTATGTAATATACATGTGGGCAGAAATTTAGTCAAGAATGAACAGGAAGTGAAGTCCATGAGACCAGGGCACGGGAAGGGTAAGGCTTGCTTCTGGACCAAGAATGGTCCCGTGTGAGGACAGAAGCTTTTTGCCTAATAGGGAGATATTTACAGGTGACTTCCAGGGTAGGTTATGGGAATGTGGGCCAGACACCAACAGTATCTCTTACAAGATCCCCAAAGTGACAGGATTCTAAGTGGGACCTCTTGCATGCATGTGCACCTGTGCACTTACATGCATTCTCATACTGATATATATTTTAAGCCAAAATGGGATTATATGCATTTGGCTTTTAACTACTAGTCTAATTAGGTAGAAATAATCATACTGGACCCTCAGGCCCAGAATATCAGAACTCCTTATTTTAGAGACCTACTTAAATTCCCCCAAGTTTTATCTTCTAGAAAAGTTTAAAAAATAATATTCCACTATAAATAAAAGATACCAATAAAGTCTCTTGTTGTAATTAAAAAAAAAATAGGCATGTTGAGATATTTAGTAAATAACTGTTGGGAACAATACTTTCTTGCTTGCAAACAATTTCTCCTCTCTGCCTTTCTTGCTTTCAGTTCAATGAAGTTGCTAATCAACTTTGAAGTGTTCTATGTAGTTTGCTTTGAGTCATAAAAATTCTGGTGTGGACTTTGTACCATTCCTGGGAATGGAGCTGTTGCCATTACATGATAACATAGTCCAGGAACTTTGGGTGAGGATTTAATCCTTCCCAGCCATGCTTTATGTTGTGACAGACTTTTAGAAGATTTCTAATTTTGTTACCTTTTAAAAGATTTTAAAAACTTGAATTGTTCCCAGTTTTTGGTAAGATTTAGTAATTTAAGGTAGTAGGTAGCACTCAAATAAAATTTATTTATTTTTTATTTTTATTATTTTCCTCACTTTTACTTTAGAAAGTATAGTGAAACCCACTGGTTCACCCGGTCCGAACTATGTGCAAGGTTTATGTTCATCTTTTTGTTACCTGATTGGGTCTATGAAGCACTGGGGAAAAAAAGTCCATACACTAGGGAAGTTTAGACTTCTTGAGAAATTCAGTTACTACTACTCCCATTTTAGAATTTTGGATATTCATTCTCTGTAAGTAAAATTCAAACCTAGACTTCTGGTAATAAGTGAAAACGTTTATCCTTGACCCTGAGTCATGAAACCATTCTCCAGGAAGCCCTGTGGGAGATTTCCCATTTTCTATAACTTTGAAACTATATTAGCATACAGTATTGTCCGTTTTTAAACCCATCTCAGAAACTTAATGACAGAAATTTACTTACAGTTTGGACCAAAAAATAAAACCATGTTTATGGCATGGTGTAGGTAGTGAAATAGACAACTAATGCTGTCTAGTGTTAACACACTGACCACCTTTATGTATGCACACCTTGCTTATGTGCACTGTTTCATTCCTGCTCTTAAAAAATGTATATTTAAAAAAAAACTTTCCTAAACCTGGCTTATTTAAACAAAATGATTATTGGCATGCTACTTGGAAATATCTCCATGTTTATGGAAATTTGAATTATTTTATCATTGTTTTTATTGATATAATACATCTTTCTAAATATACTTTTTGGAAAAGATTTCTTACTTACATAGCTATTATCAAAATCTTTATAGAAAGTAGAAACATTGACATGCTCCGCAGTAGTTGGCTTTTCCCCCCCGGGCAAGAAGGAATCAGGTATGCATGCTGATTAACACACTCCAGTCATTAACGTGTGATTATGTGGGCTGCATATTGAGCACCTGCCAAAATATAAAAATCCAGTACTTTGTTACATCTGTGCAAAGACTTTTTGCATTTCTTTTGCATTTTGACAGTTCAAGGAAAATCAAACCCCAGTATCTTTTCTTTTTTTTTTTTTCAGTGTAATAAAATTGTGTGTACAGAATGTTTTCAAGGAGATAGGATATGTCACGTTTATTTTTATTTTAATCTTTCGGGCTGTATAAGATCCAGTGACTAGGGTTTGCAGAACTCTGACTGTAATATGAATCTCTTAATGAACTTCATCACCATGATTCACTTACAATTTACAGCATTCCTTCATGTTCATAAGGATTATCTTTTCTGGGATTCAGCCAATATTCCTCTAGTTTGCTTTGTTTTTATGTGATACCTTTATGTCTCATAAATATTTTGTTTTCATTCTTTCACCGATATGCTGTTAGTGTACACCTCATAGTGATGCCAGGGCTGCTATGGTTTGATTTTTCCTATCCAATATCCATTTGCAAATATTCCTTCATGGCAAAAGTGTAGCTTGGGCTCTATAGCATTTCCAGACACTTAGGAAAAGTCACTTTTCGATAATTATTTAAAATAAGATTGGTTACTCAGAAAATCTGGGATGATCTCGTCTAACATAACAGCTTGATTGAGCAGGCCTATTCTACTCAGCTTTTCTTTTCTTGATGGATTTAAATGGCATTTGAATGTAGTAGATTTTTTTTTTCTAAATAAGCTTCTCATTAAAATTGGTCAGTATTAATCATAGGAAGCTGATCTCAGGACACCAATAATTTTCTAATTAAAGCAGAACTTCACAAGCAAATTTCAATCTATAGGTAGTTCTAATTAATGTACACTTTCTTGTACAGAATTCCTTCTTCCTCAGTGATGATTTGGATACATCACTGTAATGAAATATCATAACTGGAATAATGAAATCTGCACATTTCTGTAATGTTTCTAAGCATTATGGTATAGAAAGTAATGTATATAAATATTATATAGCATGCAGTCATTTACATGACTAACATCTTAAGGTCCTTCTAGATTAGCATGAATAAGATGATGATACATATGATAGCGTGTTGCTTTGGGAGCAGAAAGCTGGGGTTGTGTTTGTACTCCTCCAGATCTACCTTCTTATTTTAATTTGCAGAGGGTTACTTTCCATAAAGTCAACTTAACATGACAAATCCTGCTGCCACCATTTATTTGGAGGTGAGATTGTAAGGGCTCTCTTTGATTATTGAGTCAAACCACCTGCACTAAGCAGGAAAGACCCTACTTTGTTCCTTCCATGAACATATCTAACCTTTCTTGAACACATCTAGTGAATGTGCCTAAATTACCTTGATATGCAAATTATCCCACTGTTTAACTGTCCTCTGTAATAAGAAGTTTTCCTTGCTTTCCAAGGGAAATGTAACCTTTTTAAAGAAGAACAACTTCAAGCTATTATTCCTTTTGTTAATATAGCTTTCAATGTGATGACATATTTATTTTTTATACCCTTAACCTAAGTATTATTTTGGTATTACTACAGTCCCGTGACCTCTAGGCATTATTTTTCTAGGTGATGCAAGTTGAGTTCAATAGTATGTCTCTGTGTAAACCACATCCTCAAATTCAAAGTATGAATTACAAATCTTTGCTAATAAAATTGTACATTCAGGTAAAAATCAGAAATGAATACTTATGCATGTTATCTCTCTTCTTTATATTTAATTAACACCCTAGAAAATGGGAAACCCTATTTAATAAAATGATTTGAAATTATTTTGTAAACTTCTGCTTTGATTATAATTTAACTTTAATTTTTTTTTGCTGCCAGTGTACTGAGAATACCTAGAATACAATAGTCTCAAGTTCATCAAACTTTTGGGAAGAAATGTGCCCTCAGTCAAGCATAGATAGATTACTATGGTATAATAGAAGAGATTCATTTACATTGAAACACAAAGAATTAGAACATTTTTTGGAAATTAGCGTTATTTAGGAATTTTTTGGTTAGTTCTAGTGGTTAATTAGTAGTTTTTTTACATTACTGTGGGCTAGCCAGGATTAAACTAAAGTAATCCGTGAAGACATTGAGAAAACCTTTGCTCTTGAATTCAGAGTTAATATTTGGCCTTCAGTTGTATTAATTTTTTTTTTTTGCGGTACGCGGGCCTCTCACTGTTGTGGCCTCTCCCGTTGCGGAGCACAGGCTCCAGATGCGCAGGCTCAGCGGCCATAGCTCATGGGCCCAGCCGCTCTGCGGCATGTGGGATCCTCCCGGACCGGGCCACGAACACGTGTCCCCTGCATCGGCAGGTGGACTGTCTACCACTGTGCCACCAGGGAAGCCCAGTTGTATTAATTTTTTTGTACATGGTATGCTTCTACCAAAATGCCTTTCTTGTTTTTGATATATTCTGATATATTTTGATATATATTCTGATATATATGTTCTGATATATATTGTATGTGAAGTTGATTAAAGTTCATTTATTTTGCTTTCTGTAGTTGACAGTAAAATTAGAGTTTAGCTCTCCTTTCAGCTACTGTTCTCTTGGATCCATGAGGAATGCCACAGTAGGGCAAGGAATGAATCTGAATCAGAGTTTTTGGATTTTTCAGAATTAAGGGAGAAAAATAAAAATTCACACCCCTCCCTTACCCAGAGAGAAAGGATGAGCTCTGTGATTGTAACTGAGCCATCGATTCAAGGTTGTGTGTTGTCTTCAGGTAGAGCAATCACAACCTCCAGACACTGGGAATATTTGATGCCAGATTAGACTTCTATTTGCTGCTTTGTGGTAAATTGGTGACAGTTTTGTGCCAAGTTTTCCTTTTTCTGGAAATGTAAATATAGGTAGATGGATGTTGATAGATAGATAAATAGATAGTTTTATAAGCACATAGCCTCCAAAGAATCATTTTTAATCTCTGTACTTGTTTTATCTGTAAAAACTTAGCGAGCTAGAGATGTTATTTAAAAATTTCTAGACTACAAAGAGTTTCCTGTTATGCCATTATATATATTTACTTGACATATTAGAAGGAAATTAAAGGCTTTTGTGGTGAAATTCTCAAAATTGGGAATTTTACTTGGGCAAGATCCTAGTGAAGACAGGAGATTGTTGAGTTCACAGAGTGGCCGGGAGGGCTCAGTATGTATGACATATAGAACAACCTGCTCTCTAGTTGCTCTTCCATAGGCAAACTAGACCATGAAAGGACTTCACTGTTAATAGAGTGTAATCTCTCCTAAGGAACAAATGGATTTGACTGACCTTGACTCGGCTCTGGTACTTCTTAATGTTAAGATTTGTGAGGAATCAAGAGGATACTCTGGCTATTTCTTTTTTAGTGTGACCCCAGCCTCATCATTTTTATTCTATTATTTTTTTAAAAAATTATTTATTTAAAATTTTTTTTCCTGTTCTAAGCATTTTATATGTATTGAGTCATTTAATTTTTATAATAACCTTATAAGGTAGGTACTAGGATTATCTCCATTTCATTGATGAGGAAACCAAGTCACCAAGATTTAGTGACTTGCTCAAGGTCCCAAAGGTCAAGTTCACTCCAGTGGCTGAGTTAGGATTTTGTTTTTAACATCTTTATTGGGGTATAATTGCTTTACAACGGTGTGTTAGTTTCTGCTGTATAACAAAGTGAATCAGCTATACATATACATATATCTCCTCCCTCTTGTGTCTCCCTCCCACCCTCCCTATCCCACCCCTCTAGGTGGTCAAAAAGCACCGAGCTGATCTCCCTGTGCTATGCAGCTGCTTCCCATTAGCTATCTATTTTACATTTGGTAGTGTATATATGTCCATGCCACTCTCTCACTTCGCCCCAGCTTACCCTTCCCCCTCCCCGTGTCCTCAAGTCCATTCTCTATGTCTGTGTCTTTATTCCTGTCCTGCCTCTAGGTTCTTCAGAACAATTTTTTCTTTTTTTAGATTCCATATATATGTGTTAGCATATGGTATTTGTTTTTCTCTTTTTGACTTACTTCACTCTGTATGACAGACTCTAGGTCCATCCACCTCACTACAAATAACTCAATTTCGTTTCTTTTTATGGCTGAGTAATATTCCATTGTATATATATGTGCCACATCTTCCTTATCCATTCATCTGCCGATGGACACTTAGGTTGCTTCCAGGTCCTGGCTATTGTAAATAGAGCTGCAATGAACATTTTGGTACATGACTCTTTCTGAATTATGGTTTTCTCAGGGTATGTACCCAGTAGTGGGATTGCTGGGTCATACGGTACTTCTATTTTTAGTTTTTTAATGAACCTCCATACTCTTCTCCATAGTGGCTGTATCAATTTACATTCCCACGAACAGTGCAAGAGGGTTCCCTTTTCTCCACACCCTCTCCAGCATTTATTCTTTGCAGATTTTTTGGTGATGGCCATTCTGACTGGTGTGAGGTGATACATCATTGTAGTTTTGATTTGCATTTCTCTAATGATTAATGATGTTGAGCATTCTTTCATGTGTTTGTTAGCAATCTGTATATCTTTTTTGGAGAAATGTCTATTTAGGTCTTCTGCCCATTTTCTGATTGGGTTGTTTGTCTTTTTTGATATTGAGCTGCATGAACTGCTTGTATATTTTGGAGATTAATCCTTTGTTAGTTGCTTCATTTGCAAATATTTTCTGCCATTCTGAGGGTTGTCTTTTCGTCTTGCTTATGGTTTCCTTTGCTGTGCAAAAGCTTTTAAATTTCATTAGGTCCCATTTGTTTATTTTCGTTTTTATTTCCATTTCTCTAGGAGGCGGCTCAAAAAGTATCTTGCTGTGATTTATGTCAAAGAGTGTTCTTCCTATGTTTTCCTCTAAGAGTTTTAGAGTGTCTGGCCTTACATTTAGGTCTTTAATCCATTTTAATCCATTTTGCCCAGCCTCATCATTTTAAAATAGACAACAAGACATAGGTAGTTATCATATTGATAGTCGTTTCTGGGGGCTTAATTACTACCCTTTTTCCTAGTGGATACCAACTACCTTACTTTTTCCCTAAAAGCTTTATATCTTATTTTCTGTTTTTACTGAAGCTACTCTTATACCTTTGAATGATTTTAAAATCCCCCTTTCTTATCCCCCAGTTTCTGTCATGAACTGGGGACAGGTTTCCCAGAAGCTGGATTAAACAGCATTTCAAAAGATTATTTTTGCCATACTCCAAGCACTCCTCTTCCCTGCCAACTCTGAGCTAGTGTCAAGCAACAGGTTTCTGATACCTTGACTCTCCTATTTTCAAGGCTATTCCTATTTTTGTTATAAGGTAGGGAGGTTTTTTATTTTGCCTCCTTTGCTTTAGTTACTCAATTCTTTTTTTAAAAAAATATTTATTTATTTATTTTGTCTGCGTTGGTTGTTAGTTGCAGCACGTGGGATATTTTCTTGTGGTGCATGGGCTCTTTGTTGCGGTATGCGGGCTTCTCTCTATTTGCCGCACGCGGGCTCCAGAGTGCACAGGCTCAGAGTAGTTGTGGCACGTGGGCTCTGTGGTTTTGGCATGCGGGCTTAGTTGCGCTGTGACATGTGAGATCTTAGTTCCCCGAACAGGGATTGAACCCGCGTCCCCTGCATTGGAAGGCAGATTCTTAACCACTGGACCACCAGGGAAGTCCCTAGTTACTTAATTCTGATGTCTGAGGTTTGTCCACCATCTCAAAGTGCTTTAATTATTCCTCATTTGGATGACACTTATGCAACATGGGCCCCTGGTGATTTGACTGATACCTGGATCCTGTGATGTGCATATAACTTAAGTGTCCATCATAGCCTTCAGTTCATTTAAAGCATACTAGGTGCTTTGCTGATTACATATTAAAAATACACAGTTATGGGCTTCCCTGGTGGTGCAGTGGTTGAGAGTCCGCCTGCCGATGCAGGGGACATGGGTTCGTGCCCCGGTCCGGGAGGATCCCACATGCCGCGGAGCGGCTGGGCCCATGAGCCATGGCTGCTGAGCCTGCGTGTCCGGAGCCTGTGCTCCGCAACGGGAGAGGTCACAACAGTGAGAGGCCCACGTACCGCAAAAACAAACAAACAAACAAAAAATACACAGTTATTTTTATATTATTTGAGAGCTCTGGTAGTTCTCAAATGGGGAAGAAAAGGAAACAACTGCAAAACAGGAGAGCATTAGGATAATAGACTTGATGCTAGAGTAAGTAGTCACCTCTTAAGAAAAGCTCTACAAAATCATTTGAGACTCTGTGCATAGAAACTTGCTCTGTAAGAATTTGTTCAATTACGCTTCTCAACTTCTGCAAATCACACTCCTCTTTCCCCAGTGCCTCAATTTGTCAAAGAAAACACCCTTTTGATTCAGTGGAAATATTTTCCCTGGGGTTATTTAGAGGAAACTTAATTTAGAGGAAAGGATGTTACCTCGAAGAAGGCCTGTGTTTATCTCTGCCATTAATCTCCTGACTTAAGTTTCTTCATCTCAAAAATGAAAGATTCAAAGCATGCAGCAGCAGTCACAGCCGGGCCCCTCTGCTGGGCCAGGGGCCAGCTCTGCCCACCAGTGTACTGCAGCTGCAGCTGTGGCTCTGCCATAATAGGAGGGCAGAGGCAGCCCACATAGGGGACACCCCTTGAATCCCTGGCTCTGATGGCCAGGTGAGATTGCACTTCTGAGCCCCACAGGACATCTCCTACATAAGGTGACTCCTTAAGACTGGGAAAGGTAGCTGATTTACCTGATACATAGGAACAAACATAGGGAATTAGGCAAAATGAGGAGACTCAGGAATATGCTTTAATTGAAAGAATAAGACAAAAACTCAGAAAAAGAACTAAACAAAATGGAGATAAGCAATCTAGCTGATAAAAAATTCAAAGTGGTGGTCATAAAAATGCTTACTAAACTTGGGAGAAGAATGGATGAACACAGTGAGGACTTAGAGATAGGAAATATGAGTATCACACAGAAATTATAAGTGAACTGAAAAATACACTAGAGGGACTCAACAGCAGACTGGATGATGTAGAAGAACAATCAGTAGAAGCTGGAAGACAAAGCAATGGAACTCACCCAGACAGAGCAGAAAAATGAAAAGGGAATTAAAAAAAATGAATATACCTTCAGGGACCTTTGGGACAACATCAAGCAGAATAACTTTTGCTTTATAGGGATCTCAGATGGAGAAGAGAGAAAGGGCCAGAAAAATTATTTGAAGAAATAGTGGCTGAGAACTTCACTAGTCTGGGAAGCTATGAGAGGAAACAGGCATCCAGGTATGAACTCAAAGAGACGTAAATCAAGACACATTATAATTAAAATGGTTACAGTTAAAAATAAAGAGAACCCAAAAACAGCAAGGGATAACAACTTGCTATGTACAAGGGAAACCCCATAAGGCTATCAGCAGATTCTTCAGCAAAAACTTTACAGGCTAAAGGGGAGTGGAATGACATATTCAAAGTGCTGAAAGGAAAAACTTCCAATCTAGAATTCTCTACTCAGCAAGGTTATCATTCAGAATTAAAGGAGATATTGAGTTTCCCAGATAAGCAAAAGCTTAAGGAGTTCATCACCACTAAACTGGCACCATAAGAAATGTTAAAGGGACTTCTTTAATCTGAAAAAAAATGACACTAATTAATAATAAGAAAACATACAATGCAAGTGGTCAAAATGTACAAACCTACAGTTATAAGATAAATAAGTACTAGGGATGTAATGTACAACATGATTAATACAATTAACACTTGCTTTATTATGTATGAAGGTTGCTAAGAAAGTAAATCCTATGAATTCTCATCACAAGGAAAAATTGTTTTCTTTTTATTTTGTATCTATATGAGATGATGGATGTTCACTAAACTTACTGTGATAATCATTTCATGATGTATGTAAGTCAAATCATTATGCTGTGCACAACCTTATACAGTGCTGTATGTCAATTATATTGCAATAAAACTGGAAGAAAAAAGAAAAAATAAAAATCTCACTAGAAAAAGTAAGTATATAATATTAATAAAGTAATAAAATCTCACTGGAAAAAGTAAATATTTTATATAAATAAAAGTAATAAATAAAAGTAAATATATAATAAAAGTAAATATAGGGCTTCCCTGGTGGCGCAGTGGTTGAGAGTCCGCCTGCCGATGCAGTGGACATGGATTCGTGCCCCGGTCCGGGAAGATCCCACATGCCGCGGAGCGGCTGGGCCTGTGAGCCATGGCCACCGAGCCTGTGCGTCCGGAGCCTGTGCTCCGCAACGGGAGAGGCCACAACAGTGAGAGGCCCACATACTGCAAAAAAAAAAAAAAAGTAAATATATAATATATATAAATAAATAATCAATATATATAATTGATCAATCATTTATAAAGCAAACATGAAGGTTAAAAGACAAAAGTGGTAAAATTAAGTAAAATTGCAATATTTAGTTAAGGGATGCATAAAATAAAAAGATATAAAATGTGTCATCAAATGTATAAAATGTGGGTGAGGGAGAGTAAAAAGATAAAGCTTTGGAATGTGTTCAAATTTAAGTTGTTACCAATTTAAAACTTTACCAATTTAAGACTGCTATATACATAGGATTTTATGTGTGAACTTCACAGTAACCACAAGTAACTCCACAAAAGATAATGAGAAAGGAATCTGAACATAACACTAAAGAAAATCACCAAACACAAGGGAAGAAAGAAAGAGGAGAAGAAAGAAACAGAGAGGAACTACAAAAACACTCAGAAAACAATTAACAAAATGGCAATAAATACATATCTATCAATAATTACTTTAATTGTAAATGTAAATTCACCAATCAAAGCACATAGAGTAGTTGAGTGGATAAAAAAACAAAACTCGACTACATGCTGCCTACAAGAGAATAACTTCAGATGTAACGATACACAGACTGAAAGTAAAGGGATAGAAAAAGATATTTCATGCAAATGGAAATGAAAAGAAAGCTGGAGTAGCAATACTCATATCAGACAAAATAGACTTTAGAACAAATATGCTAATAAAAGACAAAGAAGGTCATTATATAATGATAAAGGAGTTAATCCAGCAATAATATGTAACATCTATAAATGTATATGCACCCAACATAGGATCACTGAGATGTATAAAGCAAATATTAACAGACCTAAAGGGAGAAATTGAAAGCAATACAATAATAGTAGGGGAAGTTAATACCCCACTTACATCAATGGATAGACCATCCAGTTAGAAAATCAATCAGGAAACATCAGGCTTTTATGGCACATTAGACCAGCTCGACTTAGTAGATATGTAGTTGACCCTTGAACAACACAGGTTTGAATTGTGCAGGTCCACTTATATGTGGATTTTTCCCAAGAAATATACAGAAATATACATGTAGAATATCGTGTGCAAGACTTGTATTGAAGTGGATAGCCTCTCCTTTCATAGGCATAAGGTGAGTGATATTTAATATAAAATTGATAAGGTGTTAGTTTTCTTAATGTTCATAACTTTGCTTTCAAAGAATTACGTTACCGAAATATATGCCCCTCATAATTGGAGAAATTGTGTATCAGCCTATCATCACAGATATGCACTCTCCCCACTTTTACTGGAAGTATTGGAAGCCTTAGCCACAGCAATTAGGCAAGAAAAGAAATAAAAGTCATCAAAATTAGAAAGAAAGAAGTTAAACAGTTACTATTTGCAGATGACATGATACTATATATAGAAAACCCTAAAGACACCACCAAAAAACCCTTAGAACTATAAAATGAATCAGTAAAAGCATAGGATACAAAATCAGCATACAGAAATGTATGGCATTTCTATACACTAATAATGAATTATCAGAGAAATTAAGAAAACAGTCTCATTTACAATTGCATCAAAAAGACTAAAATACCTAGGAATAAATTTAACCAAGGAGGTGAAAGACCTGTGCACTGAAACCTGTAAGACACTGATGAAAGAACTTGAAGAAGACACAAATAAGTGGGAAGATATTTTGTGCTCATGGATTAGAAGAATTAATACAGGCAAACCTTCCTTGTTTTGTTGTGCTTTGCTTTATTGTGCTTAACAGTTATTGCATTTTTTTACAAATTGAAGGTTTGTGGCAATCCTAGATCAAGCAAGTCTATTAGCACCATTTTTTCCAACCGCATTTGCTCATTTTGTGTTTCTGTGTCACATTTTGGTAATTCTCACAGTATTTCAAAATATTATTATTATATTTGTTATGGTGATCTGTGATCTTTTTTTTTTTTGCGGTATGCGGGCCTCTCACTGTTGTGCGCCCCCCCACCCCCGCGTTGTGGAGCACAGTCTCCGGACACGCAGGCCCAGCGGCCATGGCTCACGGGCCCAGCCACTCTGCGGCCTGTGGGATCTTCCCGGACCGAGGCACGAACCCGCGTTTCCTGCATCGGCAGGCGGACTCCCAACCACTGCGCCACCAGGGAAGCCCCAATCAATGATCTTTGATGTTACTATTAGAATTGTTTTGGGACACCACAAATTGTGCCCATATAAAAGGGTGAACTTAATAATGTTGCATGTGTTCTGACTGCTCCACTCACTGGCCATCCCCCCATCTCTCTCCCTCTCCTAGGGTTTCCCTATTCCCTGAGACACAGCAATACTGAAATCAGGCAGTTAATAACCCTACAGTGTCCTCTACATGGGAAGAATTGCATGTCTCTCACTTTAAATCAAAAGGTAGAAATTATTAAGCTTAGTGAGGAAGGCATGTTGAAAGGCAAGATAGGCTGAAAGGTAGGCCTCTTGTACCAAATAGTTAGCCAGGTTGTGAATGTGAAGGAAAAGTACTTGAAGGGAATTTAAAGTGCTACTCCAGTGAGCACACAAATGATAAGAAAGCAAAACAGTCTTATTGCTGATATAGAGAAACTTTTAGTGGTCTGGATAGACTATCAAACCAGCCACAAAATTCCGTTAAGCTAAAGTCTAAAATTCCCTTAAGCTAAAGCAAGGCCCTACTTCTCTTTAATTCTATGAAGACTGAGAGAAGTGAGGAAGCTGCAGAAGAAAATTTGAAGTTAGCAGATGTTGGTTCATGAGGTTTAAGAAGCCATCTTCATAACATAAAAGTGCAAGGTAAAGCAGCAAGTGCTGGTGTAGAAGCTGAGCAAGTTATCCAGAATATGTAGCTAAGATAAATTTTAAAGGTAGCTACACTAAACAACAGATTTTCAATGTAGGTAAAACAGCCTTATATTGGAAGAAGATGCCATCTAGGTCTTTCATAGCTAAAGAGGAGAAGTCTATGAATGCCTGACTTCAAAGCTCCAAAGACAGAGCTAATGCAGCTGGTGAATTGAAGTTGAAGCCAATGCTCATTTACCGTTCTGAAAATCCTAGGGTCCTTAAGGATTATGCTAAATCTATTCTGCCTGTGCTCTATAAATGGAAGAACAACGCCTGGATGACAGCACGCCTGTTTACAGCATGGTTTACTGAATATTTTAAGCCCATTGTTGAGACCTACTGCTCAGAAAGAAAGATTCCTTTCAAAATATTACTGCTCACTGACAATGTACCTAGTCACCCAAGAGCTCTGATGAAGATGTCCAATGAGATTAATGTTGTTTTCATGCCTGCTAACACAGCATTCAATCTGCAGCCCGTGGCTCAAGGAGTAATGTCAACTTTCAAGTCATTATTTAAGAAATACATTTTGTAAGGCTACAGCTGCCATAGATAGTGATTCCTCTGATGGATCTGGGTAAAGTAAATTGAAAACCTTCTGGAAATGATTTACCATTCTAGATGCCTTTAAGAACATTCATGATTCATAGGAAGAGGTCAAAATATCAACATTAATAGGAGTTTGGAATAAATTGATTCCAATCCTCGTGGGTGACTTTGAGAGGTTCAAGACTTCAGTAGAGGAAGTAACTGCAGATGTGGTAGAAATAGCAAGAGAACTAGAATTAGAAGTGGAGCTTAAAGATATGACTGAATTGCTGCAGTCTCATGGTAAAACCTTAATGAGGAGTTGCTACTTATGGGTGAACAAAGAAAATGGTTTCTTGAGATGGAATCTACTCCTGGTGAAGATCCCGTGAAGCTTGTTAAAATGACAACAGAGGCTTTAGAATATTACATGAAATTAGTTGATAAAGTAGCAATAGACTTTGAGAGGATTGACTCCAATTTTGAAAAAAGTTCTATTGTGGGTGAAATGTTATCAAACAACATTGCATGCTACAGAGAAATCCTTCATGAAAGAAAGAGTCAATTGATGTGGCAAACTTCATTGTTGCCTTATTTTAAGAAATCACTACAGTTACCCAAACCTTCATCAATCACCACCCTGATCAGTCAGCAGCCATCAACATTGAGGCAAGACTCTCCACCAGCAAAAAGATTATGAATTGCTGAAGGCTAGATGATGGTTAACATTTTTCAGCAATAAAGTATTTTTAATTGAGATATGCACTTTTTTTAGACAGAATGCTATTGCACACTTAATAGACTACAGTGTAGTGTAAACAACTTTTAAATGCATTGGGGGGACTTCCCTGGCAGTCCAGTGGTTAAGACTTTGCCTTCCAATGCAGGCCGTGTGGGTTCGATCCCTAGTCAGGGAGCTAGGATCCCACAAGCCTCATAGTCAAAAACCCAAAACATAAAACAGAAGCAATATTGTAACAAATTCAATAAAGATTTTAAAAATGGTCCACATCAGAAAAATAAATAAATGCATTGGGAAAAATTTGTGTGACTTGCCTTATTGTGATTTTCACTTTATTACAGTGGTCTGGAACTAAACCCACACTATCTCCAAAGTATGGCTTTATCGTTAAAACCCAAAGCAATATACAGATTCAGTGCAATCCCCATCAAAATTCCATTGGCATATTTCACAGAACTAGATCAAACAATTCTAAAATTTGTATGGAACCACAAAAGATCCCAAATAGCCAAACAATCTTGAGAAAGAAGAACAAAGCTGGAGGTATTAACTCCCTGATTTCAAATTACACTGCAAAGCTACAGTAGTCAAAACAGTATTGTACTGGCACAAAAACAGATACACAAATCAATGGAGCAGAACTGAGAAACCAGAAATAAATCTACACATATATGTACAATTTTATGACAAAAGAGCAAAGAACATACAATGGATAAAGGATTGTCTTTTCAATAAATGGGGTTGGAAAAGCTGGACAGCTACATGCAAAAGAATGAAACTAGGCCACTGTCTTACACCATACACAAAAATTAACGAAAAATACATTAAAGCCTTGAATGTAAGACCTGAAACCATAAAATTCCTAGAAGAAAACATAGGTGATAATCTCATTGACATCAGTCTTAGTGATTTTTTTGTGGTTCTGACTTCAAAGGCAAGGGAAACAAAAGCACAAATAAAAAAATGGAACTACATCAAATTAAAAAGCTTCTGAAGAGTGAAGGAAAACATCATCAAACTGAAAAAGCAACCTACTGAATGGGAGAAGATATTTGCAAATCATACAGCTGATAAGGGGTTAATATCCAAAGTATATAAAGAACTAATACAAACAACCTGATCAAAAAATGGGCAGAGGATCTGAATAAGCATTTTTCTAAAGAAGACATGCAGATGGCCAACAGGGACATGAAAAGATGTTCAGCAGGGCTTCCCTGGTGGCGCAGTGGTTGAGAGTCCGCCTGCCGATGCAGGGGATGCGGGTTTGTGCCCCGGTCCGGGAAGATCCCACATGCCGCCGAGTGACTAGGCCCGTGAGCCATGGCTGCTGAGCCTGCACGTCTGGAGCCTGTGCTCCGCAACGGGAGAGGCCACAACAGTAAGAGGCCCGCGTACTGCAAAAAAAAAAAAAAAAAATGTTCAACATCACTAATTATTTTTAAAAAATGTTATTGGAGTATAGTTGATTTACAATGTTGTGTTACTTTCTGCTGTACAGCAAAGTGAATCATTTATACATATACATATATCCACTCTTTCTTAGACTCTTTTCACATATAGGTCATTACAGAGTATTGAGTAGAGTTCCCTGTGCTATACAGTAGGTCCTTTAATTATCTATTTTATATAGAGTAGTGTGTATATGTCAATTCCAATCTCCCAATTTATCCCTCCCTCCCCTTCCCCCTGATAACTATAAGATTGTTTTCTACCTGTGTAACTCTATTTCTGTTTTGTAAATAAGTTCATTTGTACCATTTTAAAAGATTCCACATATAAGCAATATCATATGATATTTGTCCTCTGTCTGAGTTACTTCACTCAGTATGACAATCTCTAGGTCCATCCATGTTGCTGCAAATGGCATTATTTCGTTCTTTTTTATGACTGAGTAATATTCCATTGTATATATGTACCACATCTTCTTTGTCCATTCCTCTGTCGATGGACATTTAGGTTGCTTCCATGTCTTGGCTATTGTAAATAGTGCTGCAATGAACATTGGGGTGTATGTATCTTTTCGAATTATGGTTTTCTCTGGATATATGCCCAGGAGTGGGATTGCTGAATCATATGGTAGCTCTATTTTTAGTTTTTTGAGGAACTTCCATACTGTTTTCCATAGTGGCTGTACCAGTTTACATTCCCACCAACAGTGTAGAAGGGTTCTCTTTTCTCCACACCCTCTCCAGCATTTACTGTTTGTAGTTTTTTTGATGATGGCCATTCTGACTGGTGTGAGGTGATGTATCATTGTAGTTCTGATTTGCATTTCTCTAATAATTAGTGATGCTGAGCATCTTTTCATGTGCTTTTTGGCCATCTGTATGTCTTCTTTGGAGAAATGTCTATTTAGGTCTTCTGCCTATTTTTTGATTGGATTGTTTGTTTTGATGATACTAAGCCTCATGAGCTGTTTGTAAATTTTGGAGACTAATCTCTTGTTGGTCACATCATTTGCAAATATTTTCTCCCATTCTGTGGGCTGTCTTTTCAATATCACTGATTATTAAGGAAATGCAGATCAAAACCACAATGAGATACCACTTTATACCTCGTAGAACGGCTATGATTAAAAAGATAATAAATAACTCATGTTGGAGAGGATATGGAGAAAAGGGATCCATTGTACACTGTTAGTGGGACTATAAATTTCTGCAGCCACTATGCAAAACAGTATGGAGATTTCTCAAGAATTTAAGAATAGAGCTATTATATGACCCAGCTATTCCACTTTTGGGTATTTTATTCAAAAAACAGAAAACACTAATTTGAGGAGTTATAAACGCCCCTATGTTCATTACAGCATTATTTACAATAGCCAAGATGTGGAAATAATATTATAACCTGTGTCCATCAATGGATGAATGGATAAAGAAGATGTGATACACACACACACACACACACACACACACGCACAAAATGGAATACAGCCATAAAAAAGAATGATATCCTGCCATTTACAACAACATGGATGGACGTTGAGGGTATTATGCTAAGTGAAATAAGTCAAACAGAGAAACGCAAATACCTATGTTTTCACTCATATGTGGAATCTAAAAAAAAAAAACAACCAAATAAAAATAAACCAAAAAACCCTCATAAATACAGAGAACAGATCAGTAGTTACCAGAGGGGAAGCAGGTTGAGGGGGTGGGTAAAATGGGTGAAGCAAGTCAGCTGTATAGTGATGGATGGTAACTAGACTTGTGGTGGTTATCACTCTGCAGTCTAAACAAATGTTGAATTATAATGCTATATACCTGAAACATTTAAAAAGATTGGGTGGTATTTAAAAGAGGGATCAGAGGGAAATTACATTGCTCAAAGCTGGATTTTCTGTGAAATTTTGCTGATGTCAACATGAGCATGGATAAACAGGTTTGAAAATATTCTATAATCTATGAAAATGTATAAAGTGGAGTCCTTGGATATGAATTTTTAATGTTAATGATAATATGAAAAAATATAACTAGCTATTAAATGAGAAGAAAGAGGGATTTTGTTCTAGATTAAAAGAGACTTAAGAGCATAACCAAATATAAACCATGAACTTTGATTAGATTCAGTTTTGAAAAAAAATATTTAGGGACAACTGTGGAAAGTTTAATATGGGTTGTATATTAGATGCCTTAAAAGAATTATTATTCATTTTCTTAGGTATGATAATCATATTGTGGTTATGTGGGAGAATATCCTTATTTTCTGCAGATACATGCTAAGGTATTTAGGGGTAAGATGGCATGTGATGTCAATAATATGCTCTAAAATGTTCGAGCAATATAATTAGATAGATAGATACATACATACATATATACATAGAGCAATATGGCAAAATGTTAATAATTGTCAATCAGCCTAGCTGATCATTATAATAGTATTTGTTATATTATTCCTTCTAGTTTTCTGAATGTTTAAAACTTTTTTCCTATTAAATTTAAAATGCCCATGTGGTAAAAAATGAAAGATTTGACCTATAATCATCAAGCCTCTTGCTAGTTCTTACTTTCTTGGTTTCAAAGTTAAAATTGTTTTAGCAAATTCAGTCTAGCCTGGTAGTGTTGTTTAGGTTGAACATCATATGGTAGTTTGAATAATAATGAACTTCCAGATGAAAGTAACTGGCTGGAGTTGGTAGGCACATGAATCAGCTAATAGCTGAACCTTGATAGAATGTTACTTCATGTGTTGGGGAATTCATTTATTAGGCCTGCCTGTCTTAAAGCTCTTCTTACTGTTCCATTACCAAAAAGTTATAAGGTATTCTTATCTCTGTGGCTATCTGTCCCATGGCATTAGATCTTTAAAGTATAATATCGCTAAGGCTGTGATAGTGTGCCTCAATTCTTTGTTGTTTAGACAATATTGAGTACATTCAGTTCAGGGCACTACTCTTTGAGAGGGAGAAACAAATTGGAACATACTCAGGGGATAATGAGCAGGATGGCTGAACCATGTCTTTCCTATGAGAAAGAAATCAAGGAAACAGAGATGTTTTGCCTAGAAAAAGAGAAGATACAAGGGTAATATAGTAGCAGTGTGTGTGTACTGAAAGTGCTGCACTTTTGAATATTCCCATGGAATGAAAAGAACTATACGTTGAAAGAATAGGATTCATATTCCTATAAATAAGAATGTTTGACAACCCTTCAAAGATGGAATGGACTGCTTTGGGAGGTGCTAAATCTTCTATTCGTGTTAGTTCAAGGAGAGAACAAAAAGTCACTTGTCATGGGTATTGTAATGGCCACCATCACTACCACCACCACTACCACCACCATTTAATGATCACTTTTTATTCTAAGTATTTTATTTTTATTAATTCATTAAATTTTCATAACAACCTTATGATAGGTTCTATACTGCTATTATTATCAATACCATTTTATAGATGAGGAAATTAAGGCACAGAGAGGTTAGCTAACTCTGGGGCTCTATGAGGGGTGGATGGAAAACTGGGATTTAACTAGAAAATCTGGCTCAGAGAGCCTGTACTTTGTTTACTATTATACAACCTTGTCTTGTACAAGGGCATCAACAACTAGATGGGGATGAGCAATTGGATTTTTAAGGACCTTTGAATCTTGAGATTTTGATTCTATATTCTGATAGTGTATAGATGATGCAAGGCTTTTCTATGTGTTTGTCTTGACAAGTTTGGGAACTTTTAAATTTTTTTTTCTATATTTACTCCATATACTATATTTACATCCATTTATTAAATATCAAGGAATGAGGCTATTTATAAAACTTTTGGTATTGTAATTATTTTCTTTGAATCAAAATAACGTTTTAAAAACACTATTTTTTTCTTATAAGACTTTAGGAATCATGACACTAGCAAATATTGGTAACAAATCTATATTCTGACACATCATGCATGAATATACTTATTGTTATTGAATATTATAGTAATAGTGTAGAATGGCAAATTCGCGAATGCTATGTAAATCTCATATTATACCAAATATCAGTTTTAATAAAAGAGAAAAAGAACATACTTTGTTTTACTGTTAGAGCTAATGATAATGTTTGTCAGGAGTAATCTGTTGGTAATTGGAACCAAATTCAGTATTTTCATTTATGTAAGCTTCTTTAAACTGATGCTTTTCCATAAAATATGTCACATTAGAGAAAAACATACTTTTTCCTCTGAGAAAGAACCTATAAATGTTAGCAGTTTAGTTTTGAGCACATTAAAAAAGTTAGATTTCTTTTGTTAGCAAGAAATTATTGGAACCTAGATTAAGTAAAGCTTTTTTTTTTTGTCGTCAGTTACCCAATAACACTGCGGTAGAATACCTCTTATACAGCACAGTTGGCAGGTATTTTGGGTTCATCACAAAAAAAGTTGTTTAAATTGGGAATTAGAAGAAAGCAGTACATATATAGTAGATATGTAATATAACTCAATATAATGTATTGGATATACATGTATATGTGTAATTTATGTAATATAACTTGAAAACTTATTTGAAACTTAAAATATATATTTATTATTTAATTTATTTTTGGCTGCGTTGGGTCTCAGTTGCAGCACGTGGGATCTTTGTTGAGGCATGCGGTATCTTTCCTTGTGGCACAGGGGCTTCTCTCTAGTTACGGCGTGCAGGTTGTGGCACATGGGTTCCAGAGTGCGTGGGCTCTGTAGTTTGCAGCATGCCGGCTCTCTCGTTGAGTTGTGCTAACTCAGTATTTGTGGTGCGCGAGCTTAGTTGCCCTGCGGCATGTGGGATCTTAGTTCCCTGACCAAGGATCGAACCTGGGTCCCCTGCATTGTAAGGCGGATTCTTTACCACTGGACCACCAAGGAAGTCCCTTAAAACATATAAATGCAGTACATACCAAGATAGGTGGAGCCATCTGTCTTGGCAGAGAAGACTGACATGGTTGATTTGCCTGTACATGGTGGTTTAAAAAAAACAGAAGCAAGTTTTAGTTGGTTTTATTATCGTTTTTAATTTCTTTACAGACACTGCATCCCTTTAATTCCCTCCAGTCAAAGACTACCAGGAACATACCCATAGTTGAGCAAATTGGGTTTATTACGCATTGCAGTAGGGAGAACTCACACCATAGAGAACCATGGAGTGTCTCAGAAAGAGAATATTCAAAAGAACTTTTTTAGGATTTGGGCTTTGTTTGAGTGATTTGGGGTAAGGTCTGAGGAAACAGAGATTTGCCATAGATTGGGGGCTATCACAAATCAGGGACAAATCTGTGATTGGATATCTCAATAAATCTTATTATAGGGAGGGCAGACTAAAGTAAGGATAAAGCTGTAACTGGAGAGACAGTATAACTAAAATGGAAAACAAAGCAAAACAAAAATGACAACATATAAGGCAATAAGAATGAACACACTTAATTCAGCCTTGCTAATAGGTGGAGGAAAGGGTAAGAGAGGATAATATTCTGTCTCTGCAATTTCATTGGTGGCAGGTAGGGAAGTTGATCATGCCGCTGCTTAGAGAAGCCGTTTCCACTCATTTCTCCCACTGCAATGGCTTCCACCTGCATGTGGGTTTCAACTCTATTATGCAGGGCAAGATTGCATTCCTGACCCATGGTCTCTGCCTGTCTTAATTTCTGACATCTTATCTGACTTTTGCAACCCCAGTCTCTCCTCTGCTTGCAGTATGGCTGCCCATTCACGTTCCTGGTCAAGGTGCAGGTGGAAACCCAGCTAAATTAGAGCTGTAGTATACTGTAGCTGCTCCTGGACAGAGTGGAGATAATCCATATGGAGTTAGGTTAAGTGAGAATTGATAGTGTCCCTAGACGAAGCTAATTACAAATGTTGAGGTTATTGGAGCTTTGTGAGGGGCCAGATCTTAGTGGAATTAGTTAGGGATGCCTTTAAAAAGAAGGTGATTTTGAGCATTGATATTGAAGAGAGTAATATAGTTCAGTATTTATTATTCCACTTAGATGAATGAGTATAAATAAAAACCTAAAAATGGTTCCAGTGATTATCATGACTCTATTTTCAGAATTGAAAATTGAAACCAAAGATAATTGGACAAAGGACATTTTAATTTAATAATAAGTGTAGGTATCATTTATTGAGTACTCAGGTGATGGGCACTCCCCTAAGTGCTTTATACATTATTCATTTCTCACAGCAACTATTTGAGCATATAATTATAACTCCATCCTATAAAAAGGCATAGTCTAACTCCCATCTCCTTGACTATGGGTCAGCCTTGGTGACTTACTATTGAATAGATTGCATGGACAGTTATAGGGCATGACTTCCCAGACTAGGTTAGAAAAAGTGATATAACTTTCTTCTGGCTCTTTTGGGGGCATACACCTTTGGAGGCCTGAACTACCATGTAAGAAGTCCAGCTAGTCTGAAGCAATGTGCTGGAGAGAAAAGATCATGTAGAGAGACCACATTGAGGAAGATGTCCAAGGAACCCCAGGTTCCAACCCCAAGCTCTTAAAGTGTTCACATCTGTGAAAAAAGAAGCCTTTGAGATGACTCCAACCTTAGCCACTGACTTAAGGGCAAGCTCATGAGGAACCTTGAGACAGAACCACCCAGCCCAGATGCTCCTGAATTCCTGACCCACGGAAACCACTAAAGATAATAAATCATTATTGTCGTTTTAAGCACGAAGTTTTAGGGTGATTTTTATACAGTAGATAACTAATGTAATGTATCTTGGTAATTCTTGGATTAGGGTTAATAACAGTGGAATTCCTGTCTCAAAAGTAGGTAAAGCTCCTCTCTGGAAATGTAAGGTAAGAAAAGATTTAGAAGGTACGTGTTATTGAAATTATGGCATCTTTTACTGTTGAAAGTGATTTTAGTATAGCCCTATGGAATGGAAAAAACACTGGATTGGGTGTCAGAAGACCTACATTTAGAGTTTAGCTCTGCCAGTTTTACCTGTGTGACATGGGGAAAACCACATAACCTTCTGAGTGTTACTTTTCTTCACGCTAAAACAAACTTCGGTATTCAGTTCTTGGCAACACATTTTTAGAACAACATCTAGAGACTGGAGTGTATCAGAGGAGAATGACGAAGGGTCTGGAAACCATGTCAAATGGTAAATAGGTGTTGAAACTGAAGGAGTTTCACCTAGAAAAGGACTGTTAACCTAATCCCTCCCTTAAGATACTTCGAACAACTTTAACATGGAATAGGAAATAAATTGATTGTGTGTGTCTTTTGAGGGCAAACAGGAAACTATGGGTGATAATGATAAGGATCTAGATTTTAGCTGATCAAGGATTCCCTTTTAAATAATTAGAGTTATCAGAAAATATTATTTGCGAGTCCTCAGATGCAGATATGCCAAGGAAAGAAAGCTTGGTTATTTTTTCTGATTTCAATATAGGGAAACTATAATATACTAACTCTCTAGATATGTTCAATAAGGCCAAACTCTATTCTCTTAAATTATTTTTATTGCGTTGGCCAAAAGGTTCGTTCGCTTTTTTCCATAAGATGATTCTAGTAGCACTTAGTTGTCTTTACCTTCATTCAAAACAATTTTGTTAGATTGTATGTGACAGCTGTCATATCAGCGTGCATTAAAAAAAAGACATCAAAATTGGTGAATTTTTGTGTAGCCATTTTAATATTAAAGATGGAAGAAAAATGCAACATTTTCGGCATATTATGTTTTATTATTTAAAGAAAGGTAAAAACGGAGCTGAAATGCAAAAAAGATTTGTGCAGTGTATGGAGAAGGTGCTGTGACTGATAGAACGTCTCAAAAGTGGTTTGCGAAGTTTCATGATGGAGATTTCACACTGGATGGTGCTCCATGGTCGGGTAGACCAGTTGAAGTTGATAGTGATCAAATCAAGACATTAATTGAGAACAGTCAACGTTATACCATGCGGGAGATAGCAACATACTCAAAATATCCAAATCAAGCGTTGAAAATCATTTGCACCAGCTTGGTTATGTTAATCGCTTTGATGTTTGGACTCCACATACGCGAAAAAAACCTTCTTGACTGTATTCCCGCATGCGATTCTCTACTTAAATGTAATGAAAACATTCCGTTTTTAAAACAAATTGTGATGGGCAGTGAAAAGTGCTTACTGTACAATCATGTGGAACAGAAGATATCATGGGGCAAGGGAAATGAACCACCATCACCCACACCAAAGGCCGGTCTTCATCCAAAGAAGGTGATGTTGTGTATATGGTGGGATTGGAAAGGAGTCCTCTATTATGAGCTCCTTCTGGAAAACCAAACGATTAATACCAGCAAATACTGCTCCTAGTTAGACCAACTGAAAGTAGCACTTGACGAAAAGCATCCGGAATTAGTCAACAGAAAATGCATAATCTTCTATCAGGATAACGCAAGACCGCATGTTTCTTTGATGACCAGGCAAAACCTGTTACAGCTTGGCTGGGATGTTCTGATTCATCTGCCATATTCACCAGACACTGCACCTTCGGGTTTCCATTTATTTAGGTCTTTACAAAATTCTCCTAGTGGAAAAAATTTCAATTCCCTGGAAGACTGTAAAAGACACCTGGAACAGTTCTTTGCTCAAAAAGATAAAAAGTTTTGGGAAGATGGAATTATGAAGTTGCCTGGAAAAATGGCAGAAGGTAGTGGAGCAAAAGGGTGAATACGTTGTTCAATAAAGTTCTTGGTGAAAATGAAAAATGTGTATTTTTACTTAAAAACCAAAGATACTCTTTGGCCAACCCAATATATTTCCTCTAAGCGTCTCTTTATAAAATGATTTTTGTTCTTCCTTATTACATAAGCAATATGTTCATCAGTGTTTATCAATGATAAATTAGAAAACACAGATAAGAAAAAAAAGGAAAGAAATTACCAATAATCTCATAACCATTTATAAATCACTATAAATATTTTGGTGTATATCTTCTAAGATTTTGTTTTTGTGGCCATATTTACCCTTATGCACACATGTAACAAAATTGAAATTATATACTAAAATACTATGATATATCCTTTTCTCCATTTGATACCTCTTCCCTTGTAAATAAATTATTCTACAACTTTTTTTGGTGTTCATATTCAACCTTGAAAATAGTATTTATTTTCTGATTAAAAGTATTACTTATGATAGAACATTTGCAAAATATATGTAACTTCAAAAAGAAAATATAAAACTACCTATTATTTCAAGACTCAGAGGACCATTAACATTTTGTTGGAAATTCTTTCTTTCCTTCTGTACATAATTTAAAAATATATATATATATTAGTGTTTCTCACTAACACACTTTTTACTAGTAATATGTTATGAATAGTCCCACGTCACTAAATTTTCTGCAAAAATATGATTTTCAATGATTTCAAATTATTCCACCATATGGATAAAACCATAATGCCCTCAAATAATCCCTACTATTGGAAATACAAATTGCCTCTAATTATTCATCACTATAAACAACACTATATTCAACATATATAATATTGTTTTTAATGGCCATGTGGTATCCCATTGTGTAGCTATATCATCTTTTATTGAATGAATCCCTTATTTTTTAATATCTCAGTTGTTAACGTTTTGCTTAAATAAGCAATTCTGTCATTGCTAGAGCGAATCTTTACCCTCAGCCTTAATTTTTTATTATTTTTCACATATTTGGTGAATAGTTGTTTCATCATCCAACAACGTGACTTTTTTTTTTTTTTTTGATGTTTTGGAGGTATATAGAAGCAGCATAAGACATGAGGTATATAGAAGAAGCATAAGTTAGGAGCTAAAATTTAGTTGCAAATATGACTAAAACATGCAAAATAGTAACGAATAGTTTAGTATATTATTGCATGGTTCTGATTGCTTCGATGTGTAGTTCAGGGGATAGGAGGATAGTGAGGCCCAGAATAGTCAGGGAGGACTTTAAGGATGAAATGCAGTTTGAGCTGAGCTTTGAAGAGTGGGTTGAGTTCATAGTCAAAGAGAATGTAGTACATTCTAGGGGAAAGGAACAAGACTTGCAAAGGCTCAAAAATTTGATTATGTTTGCTATATTCACAGTACCATGAGAAGGCTATTTGAGTTTAATGTTATTTAATGCCACTGCTGAGCAATCAGTTTTTCATAACTTCTGAAAAATCTGAACAATATTTATTTTAATCTGTTTTTTCAATTTTATTGAGAAATAATTGACATATAACATTGTATTGAAGATATAAAATATAATGTATATATTGTGAAAGGATTACCACAATAAGTTTACTTAACATCCATCACTTCACACACGTTTTGTTTTTAATATTTACTTCTCTATCCCTTCATATATGGAAACATCTTAATTATATATATATATATATATATATATTTTTTTTTTTTTTTTTTTTTTTTTTTTTTTTGCGGTACACCGGCCTCTCACCGTTGTGGCCTCTCCCGTTGTGGAGCACAGGCTCCGGACGCGTAGGCTCAGCGGCCATGACTCACGGGCCCAGCCGCTCCGCGGCATGTGGGATCTTCCCGGACCGGGGCACGAACCCGCGTCTCCTGCATCGGCAGGCGGACTCTCAACCACTGCGCCACCAGGGAAGCCCTATATATTCTTAATTTGTGAAAATTGCTTGTATTTTCTAGAAACTTTGCCTAATGATTTTTTTTTTGTACTACTGCATGCTTTTTCAGTCATCTACATATAATTTTTGTACTGTGTTTAATTAATTGCCAGTGAAATGCTCCTTAGATAATCTGAATCAATATCACTTTAGTCCTTGTATTGGTACTAGGATCCTTTTAAATAGTATTTTGAAATTTTCTTCACTGTTAGGGAGGACTCTGAAGTTAAGGGTTAAGAGAAAACAAACTTATAAGTTTCCTTTGAATGAACTAATGCTTACTCAGTGCCCCATATGCTTTTCTTTTTGTGATGTTCATGTGTTCTGTCATGTTATACACTGGCTGTTTTCACAAGAAAGATCAAAAGAAGAGAAGTAATCTCCTTTATGTTACTTTTTAAAATCACAACTAACCAGGCTTCTTTAAAATGTTCATAATTATATCCGCATTATAACATTAAGGCAAAGCACATTCATTTCATTACCTTCTCACGGAATCAGTGTTTCTGAAAGTGGGGTGCATCAGAATCACTTGGGATGTTTATTAAACTTCATATTCCTGCGCCCCACTCTTTGGGGTATGGGAAGAGGTAAGGGAATCTGTATTTTAACATACTTGCCAGGGAATTCTATACCTTAAAGTTGGAGAAGCACTGCTTTAGTCAAATGTTGTCTCAAACCTCTCCACAGCTGTGCTGCAGTGTCATGCATCAAAACTTGATAGATATTATCACTGTTCATCTTGCCTCAATTGTTAGTTCATAGGACCAGTTTTGTTTTTAGGAAATTAAAGAATAAGTTGAGCTTTTTTTTTCTGTAAGAAAACTTAAAAATTACCTAGCTCCCTAGAACAAAAACTAGAGATTCTTTGTCAAATTTCTTTTTCTGATTTGGCATTACTGCCTTTTATCTAACAGTAATCTCTTCATTGTATCGATAGATGTTTGGATTTATGTGCCCCTTTGTTCAGATGAATTGACTATAGGCCCCCATTCATGAGAGGTCCATATGTCTTTTTTTTTTTTTTTTTGCGGTACGCGGGCCTCTCACTGTTGTGGCCTCTCCCGTTGCAGAGCACAGGCTCCGGACGCGCAGGCTCAGTGGCCGTGGCTCATGGGCCCAGCCGCTCTGCGGCATGTGGGATCTTCCCGGACCGGGGCACGAACCCGTGTACCCTGCATTGGCAGGCGGACTCTCAACCACTGCGCCACCAGGGAAGCCCCCCATATGTCTTAAGTTTTAGAAAGTTAAAAAGTGAAGACCATAAATGGTAAATTTTGCCCCTTTCCATTGTTTATAAGATAGTATGACTTAAGCCATTTATGATTTAATCTTCTGCCCGTGTTGGTGCCTTTGTGGCATGTTGCAAGTAGTTCTTGTTGCTTTCTTGGAGAAATCATGACTTACAGCTTCTTGTTCTCTGTTTCTTGGTGGTGTTGAGCGACCTTGCACAGATTATGGGGCTGAAGACAGTGTGGGTCATTGGTGTGGGAACCCATGGTTATTGTCTGTGGTGCAGATGGCAGTGACCACATTCCCATGAGTAAAAAATAAGGAACATAGTCTATCTAACAAGTAAGTGACATGAGTAAATAGACTGAAATTAGTCCTGAGAGAAAAAAATGGTACTGTATGGAGCCTAAATTCTCTAAGGACAACTGTAACTCAGGCTGGAGAGACATTTCTAGCATCTTTCAGTTTGGGAGTGGTGGGAAAACTCCTCTTTATTATGGTCAGTGGTGAGTCATTTGTAGGTAACCACTTCCATGTAACTGTTGTTTTAAGTTGATCTTCAATCCCTTAGGTTGAGCCAGAGTTTGTTTTTGACTTACAGGCAATGATAGACAAATTTGCATTTGAAATGAAAGTGATCGAAGCATAATTTATCAAATGGTATTACTGATTCAAAAGCCTAGGTCACATTTCTGATAGGGGCACTATTAAGAGCTGAAATTGGCTTTGGCAAACATATCTCTGAGTTTTTTGTTTGCACAAAGTAGAGAATGAACTGGCCATTCCAAGGAGCCATGTATTAACCATGACTGGCATCTAAAAGAAGGGGTTCCTGTGCATCACTCCACAGTTATTGTAAGCAGTAAATGAAATACAACATATTTCCTGGGGAAAGAAAAGATTTAGGGATAAGGTAAAGAGGAGCTCTTTTTCCTGCCCTGCCAATTTATTTTATCCTTTTCAGTTTATTTTAGTGCAAATGTAATGAGCATCTGCTCCGTGCTAGGCATTTTGATAACAATGGGATTGTGGAAAAGATTAAGATTTGGCTCATAGTAATTTAAAGCAGCTTTATTGAGATATAATACACATACCATACAATTTGCTCATTTAATGTGTACAATTCAGTGGTTTTTAGTATATTCACAGACTTTACAATACTCAATTTAATTCAAGACATAGTTTTTACTAAGCAATTCCTTAGGTCCAGAGGGGGAAAAACCTCTTTGGCTCCATTCCTAGATCTGTTCCTTCCAACAAAATAATAATACCTACCATTTAGTAAGCGCTGCCTGCTTTGGGCTCAGCACTGTGCCTAGTTGCTTTACAAATGTTAGCTCATTATATGCTACCAATAACTGTGAAAATAAGTTTTATTCCTACCTTGTATGCAATGACAATAATACCTAAATATCTAGCATTTACTGAGTACAATTATCTCATTTAATGTATGTGGAAATGTATTTCTCTAGATTCCATTTTCTTTTCATTCCCTTTCCTACCAGTGATTAACTCTGTAAATTTTTTTTTTTTTTTAAACGCTGTAACTTTTACCTCATGCTCTTCCTCTAGTTCTTGATGCTTACTGGGCTTTTTTTTGTGAAGAAGGAGAGAGATATAGGAGTGATTAAGATTTTTAAGCTTCTGATGAGAACAAAGCCTAGATGGTTTATTTATTTCATACAGTTTTTTATTGGGAGAGAGAATACCCATACACAGACAGATAAGGTGAATGCAAGACTACTGGTGGACTGTGGCCAAAAATGTTTGCATAAAACTCTCAGTTCTGATTTAAAGAGCTATAAAAGCATTTTCTTTTTATAAACTTTTAGGTGTTTATTATTTTCAATCTAAGATTTGCTTTTTCTCCTTGAAGATGGACCTAACTCTCCTACCAGTTAGCCAACTTCTCCGTAATGTGAAATAATTCTTGTGTAAGTGTTTCTGTAACAAACTGGTCTACTTGTTAAAAAAAAGAAAAAAACAAATCATTTTTAAATGCCACATGAAAAATGTGTGTGACTATGTGCTAAAGTATCAGGGGTAAGTGTAAGAAATAGAAAGAGGTTTCTGTAACTTTGACAGATATGTAGCTAGAAAACAAACAAACAATTTTCCTCAAACCCCAGCACACAAAAATATTCAGGTTGGCTAACTTTCTGACGCTGATTTAGATATTTTATATATTTTCTGGTGAATAATTAACGTGAATATGGAAGCTAATTTCTCTACTGTTTCTAAATTTAGGGATAATGGGGTTCTTTTTTGATGTACATATATTTTAGGCTGTGGGAAGAGGGTTGCTAATATAAGTGCCAATTAAAAGAAAAACTTTACCATCCTTATAATTAATAATTGAATCTGAACTATTTTAAATGAAGGGTGTAAATGAGTAAGAAGTTGAAGTGTTCCTTGTAAAATTAAGTTTTTGTAACACTTTGGCTGCTTTTTTTTTTTAAAAAGGAAAAGGTCGAATCTGCAATTTCAGGTTAGTTCCTTTGATAATTACCTCTATGTTTAGTATTTTTTTTAAGCAGAGATAGTTAATATATTTTATTTGTCCATCTCAGCCTCATATACTGTCATTCTGAGTCTGGGATTTTTCTCCAATGATATGCAAAGAAACATGTTCTAATGGTTTTATTTTATTTTTATTTTCTAGGAGTCAGAGAATAATAAGTTATGTTCCCTATATTCCTTCCGAAATACCTCTACCTCACCACATAAGCCTGACGAAGGGAGTCGGGACCGCGAGATAATGACCAGTGTTACTTTTGGAACCCCAGAACGCCGCAAAGGGAGCCTTGCCGATGTGGTGGACACACTGAAACAGAAGAAGCTTGAGGAAATGACTCGGACTGAACAAGAGGGTATGTGTGGACTTAACTGTTGGGCTTTATTCTTTTAAAGATTCCAGGCTTAAAAAAAAAATGAGTGGGATTTTAAGGGCCAGAGAAGTGCATAATTGACACTAGCAAGGAAAAAGTTATTCAGAGGTTACCATGGTGATGGCAGATTGTGATCCATTAGAAGTGTTAAGCAGATAGTTCCATTCTTCTACAACTTTGTGCATTTTACTTGGCTCTTATAATAACAAATCAAGGTTTTAAACTGACTATAAGCCTTGCTCTGGAAAAGGGAGTACAGGTATTTTCCTAGCTGCAACTTTATTTTTCATTTTTTCTCCCTTATTTCCTCTTGATGGATAGTGTTTTATTTTGAAAATATCAACTGTTTAAAAAGAAAAAGACCCCTAATTTATTTCTCCTTATTTTTATGAACATTATAAATTTATAAATATTATTATTTTACCTCCAAATGTTGCAGAATTGAGAGCTGAGGGTTTCTAATACTATTAAAGCTAAATGTTCAAAGGAGGAGTTCTTTGACACATGACATCTACTGATACATCCACCTTCTCTACTCTCTCTACAAGAGTCCACTTAGGTTAACCTAGGTCCTAAAAAGTAGATGAAAGAAGACTCTCTAATAATATGTTTAAATTAAATAAATCAACTCTGAGTGATTGCTATACTATGTATATTCTTTCATTTTTTTATGTACAGATTTTAGACTTTAAAATGTAGGATAATTAATGGCTCTGGATTACTACTTACATTGTAAGTTAAATTTAAACCTCTGTGGTACTATAGGGAAATGGGGATTTGATGTAAGGGAATTTTTCATGTAAGTTAATTTTATTCCTTTAAAGGGCTCAGAAGTTTATTTAAAAATTTCAAATTAATTTTTGTGATGTGTCCACCACATCAGCAATCTTTGTGGAAGCTTCTAAAATGTATTACGTGCTTCCCTATCTTACTAACCAGATTATATGGCACAAAATGTAAACTTTTTTGTTGACTCAGGGTCATGATGCAGTAGAATATGATCTCCAATACCTATCTAACAATCATGTGACCCTGGATAAGTTCTTCAATCTCCCTGAACCACAAAATTTAAAGTTTGGTGTGGTAGTAACCTGACTTCTTAACTCAAACATTTTGAGAATTAACTATAATAATTAATGTGTCTTATGAACTGTAAATTACATACATTTGAGTTATTGTGATGATAATTATTATAAATGTCAATTACTTTACCATGCTATAATGTAATGATGCCCCCAGAGATCTTTGAGATAATTAGGACAGTTGGCTTTATGGTTATTTCTCTGCAATTATGAAACTTTAGAGCTCCTGTGTCTGTTTGATTTAGATATCTTTTTTGGCGTGTGTGTGTGTGTGTGTGTGTGTGTGTGTGTGTGTGTCTGTGTATATGTGTGTTTTGGTTTCTCTTCCTTTAATATCAGGTTTCAGACTGTTACTTCTTACCTAGTTGTGAATATTTTCTAATTTGCTTCTTATATTCATCTGTCAATTATGAAATTAGATGATCATAACATTCTGGACTATATTTAAAATATGAACAAACATTTCTGGGTGAGTTGCTAAGAGATTCTGGGCAATATACATGCTCTTCAGTGCATGGACTTCATGCTGACTCTTCTGGCTGCTCAGAGACTTTATATTCCTCATTCATGGCTATCCTAGAATAACTGAGGCTGCCAGATCAATAAACTCTGAATAAATGAGATTGCTAGGTTACATTTAATTGTGATTCACCAAAAAGATTGTTTTAGCTCTATAAGAAAGAGGTTTCAACATACTTTAGAGGGCTCTGTTGTATAAAAATAAAGAAATTGATTTGTGATGATTTTTTTAGGGGGGAGGGGTCTAGACTGCTAGGGAATTTAAAATCATCCTTCTCTTGCAAGTAATGATTAGTGTTTTCTTCTTCATTATTGTGTGTTATAGATTTGATACAAGAGAGGCATTTGTAAGATGAGACCTCTCATTTAAGAGTCCTTTGTTATTATATTCCTACTATTGAAGAATGTTTTTTATGTACTCTACAGAACTTTGTTTTGTACAGTACATATATTTTAGGCATCGGAAATTCAGGCATTTTTAGTGCATATCTACGTATATAATTCATTAAGTACAAATAGAAATGATAAAAAGTGTGCTTATCAAACAGATTCCAAAAATCTGGGAGGAATGCTGAATATAATGTATGAAAGAAACAAAAAGTCAAAAGTTTTTGACAAACTGAAAATATAAACTTAAAACTAACCCATCAAGATAAAATTTAATAGGTCTTATTATCAAGTCCAGAGGCTGTGGCCAAAATTCCTATCTGCACAAGTAATTACTGAAGGACATTTAAATAGCAGACACATGGTTAAAAAAAAAACCCAACATATGAATTTTAGGTGACAGAGAGTGCAATGGGGTCAGTGCAGTGAATATTGCCCAAAAATTGCCAGTGCTATCCCAGTCAGCATTACTAGAATTACAGTATGTAAGATTCAAGAGGTGTCGGTCCCACTGAGCTTCCTGCTCAAAAGAATGCACCTGAAGTATTGTGTTGAGAATTACTACACTTCAAGAGGGACTCAGAAGCGTTGGGATATTCTCAGAGGAGAACAAATGACATGCTAACAGACACAGAATTATATAATAAAAGGAATAATTAAAGGAACTAGTAATATTATCATTATATTATCATATAATATTATATATTATATTGAAATTATAACAAGACCAGCTGTCTAACAGTGTAGCTGTCCATGTATGGAAAGACTTTCTTTGAAAGATAATAAATTATCTTTGGAGGTATGCAGCAATCTTAATTGCCATTTTAAAAGGTTATTTTAGACGAGGGGTAATTGGTCTTTTTCTGCCAAGACTATGAATTTTTATGAACAATATGCTTATACAGTATTCTATAGTTCATGGCATATTTTTTATAGCCCTAATCAAGAGCTACATAGTATCATGATTATTTTTCTACAAGTTTTCTTCTTATTTTGCAAGGTGCTATATTAGAACTGAGGGATTCTTACTTTCTTTCTTTCTTTGGCTGTGGATCCCTTTGGTGGCATGGCAACGCCTACAGGTCCATTCTTATTTTAAATGCATAAAGTAAAATCCATGGAATTATGAGAAAATGAATTATATTAAAATGTTAAATAATTTAAAAATTTTTTGATATGGTATGAAGTACTACTTTATTAATGCATTAAACACAAGATCTAATGGAGGGACTAAAAATACAATTTTGAAGTAGTGATAAGTATAAAAGATATTTTGAGATATCTTCAACAAGTACAATGTGATATAAAAATATATTGTTATTTTATTGGTTACAATGTCACAGATATTATGAATTTATGGTTTGTTGCCTGCATCAATAATTTAAAGAAATGCAAATTTTCAGTTAAAAAAATTGGTGAAAATGAATTTTTTCCATCCAAGTTCACAGACTTCCTGAATTCTATGGATAGACTCCTGGAGTCTGTGGACCCTAGGTTAAGAACCACTATGCTACATGATATTGCACACCTATCATGAATAAAACAATAGTCTCTAAATTTAAAGAGTTCATATTCTAGTAAAAGGTGTAAAACATATACAAAATGAACTCTAATTCATATTTAATATGTGATAAGTTCCATGAGAGCTACATAGATAAAATGTTATAGGAGTTTACAAGATAGATTGTGCCTGCCTAGGAAACCATGGAGAGGTTCTATAGGAAAATGAGTCTTAACTGGTCTTGGAGAATGAAAGGATATATATGTAAGTAGAAATGGAAGGGAGGGACATTTCAGTCAAAAGGAACAGGCAGAGAGCTTTAAAACAGCCTTCAGGTTCTACTTTAAAGTATGTGAAGATGCATATAGGGTATAAGACTGAAAAGGTAGGTTCTGTTCATCACAGTGGCCCTTAAATTCTTGGCTAAGAAGCTCAAACTATATGAAAGTTATGGAGGAACCACTGACTGTTTTTTAGCACAGTAAGTTGATGGATTAGAGCTTTCCTCCAGGAAAGTTAATCTGGCAGCACTGTATTGGATGTATGGGAGCACAGAGAGATGTTAAGGAAATTGTTTCAGGCTAGAGATAATGAGGGCCTGAACTAAAGCAGCAGAAACAAGAAAGGAAGAAGGGGTGCATATGGAAAAGATATTCGGAGGTAGAATTGTTAGGACCTGACATTTAAAGTGAGGAGATCAATAGAGAGGAGTGGTTTAAAGGTAGCTCAGAGTGAATAGGAGGATGGTATAACAGTTAATGAGAAAAGTAGACAACATGTTTTGGAGATGGGAGTAATGAGGATTTCTATTTTTTATTTTGAGTTTGATGCCTAATTTTAATCATTTGCTTGGAGCGATAGAACAGAACAGTGTGATGGGAGAAGAGAAATAATTATAGAAAAGGTCATTAATAAGCTTCTGATAGATTTCTGGTTCTATAATATTATAATTATACTCTAGGTCTAAGGAGGTATAATAGCTCCACCAATATTTGCCTGGCTTTGACTTTTTAAAGCCCCATCTCCTCATCTGGGACGTCCTTTATCCCATGGGATGTATAAAAGCTTTCAAATGCATTACTCACCTCTCCCTCGCTTCTACTTCCTGGTTTGAAGACCATACTTCATAAGTGACAAGCTTGTGTGATTGACATAATAAATGACCTTTCCTGAGTCATTCTTGTCCTGGAGAATGTTTTGACTATATCAGACTAAATACCTTCCCCCTCATTTCCCCTCTTATACAGTAACTGACCTATAAAAAGTTTATTTATTATGGTCTATTTTAAAACAGTATCTACTTGATAAAACAAAAACTCTCCATTCGGTAATAGGAAAGTTATTCTCTTACAGGTAGATTCTTTGATTAACCAAATAATTGTCCAGTATTTTATCTGCCATTCTCTCAAGAAATGTCCTCTCCAGAGCAGTGATTTGACTGGATTGCTGAAACACTGATGAACAAAGGTGTTCTGTCTGAAGTGCCTCCGCTGAAAGTAAGATTTGTGGGAAAATAGGCAAGGCTTCTGTTTTGTTCTAAATTTAACCCTGAATTTTTCTGCCATAGATAGAGAAGTTGGTAGGTAGGTAGATAGATAGATAGGTGTGCAGATGCATGGAAAAATGGATAGATGGATAGAATGAATGAATATCAGAATCTACCTTTTAAAACACTGTTGATATTGGTGGGTATAGTGTGTAGAAAGACTTTGATTAATAGATTCAGTTTTAAATGGTTCTAAGATAAAAAGCCTTCAGCTGGGATTAAATGATGAATTTTAGTTATCCTTGTATCACCCATCTTGTTGCCAATGTAGCTGGGCTGTAGCATAAGCGACAGTTGTCAGAAAATGAATACTTTAAAAAGGACTTCTATATCTAAATACATATATTTAATCAGAGAGTCCTTTGGCTTCTGAAAATAAGTTGTCTAATGAGAATTTCATTTGAGCAGCTGCGACTGAGGAGGTCAACAGGCATTGCCTAGGAGAATATGGCCCAGCTGGTTAAATCTGGTTGTTGTCGTGATTTAAATGGTCAAGTGCTGCTTGTAATCCAGGACCGTCTGTTTGTAAAGGGAAGAGTGAGTGCTTCAGCATAATGTACAGCTGTTTTAATCTCTCTTTAATAATAGTGCTTCAGCCACTATCATGTCTTGTGTATCATACTACTAAGTATATGATCCTAGGCTGGGTGAACTGGTTTGGGTCAGGTTCTGGAGTCATGTGAGATTGCAGAGAAAGGGATACATTGATATAAGCCTCAACTCTAACAAAATAAGATTTTCTTTCTGACTTTTTGCTCTTTTAAAAGACTTATTTTTTAGTTAATAATTATTGTGATCAAGAGGGAGTGATGAAGTTTGTAGTTAGAAATATTAGAATAAATGTGTTCTCTTCGATAGAGGCCATAAACTTAATGGAAAGTATGCAGAGTTTAGGTACAGTTTCATAGGATGTATGTTGATCAGAAATTAGAGTATATTTGTCCAGTGGAATTGTGTGCTTCAAGATATGATAATGAAAGTATGTGGATTCATTTGACTGTGTATGTAGAGAAAAGGCAGGAGCATTTGAGCTTTGGATTCCTGGTGGGATAGGCTTTCCAATGGATTATGCAGCTGTTACCCAGCACAAGAATGAACACGTGTTTATGTATCTGATGGATTATTATCATTATTCACATCTCTAAACAATAATTTGGATTTCTACATATATTTTCACTGAATTATATTTAGTAAGCGTATATGTTGGTATGTGTTGCTCATCTGATAGCTTTTGCCTGTGTGGTATAGTTTAAGCAATGGGAGAACTCATTTTTGAAAGCCATATGTTTTTTGAGTAAGCTAGATCTGGGTTAGAATATAAGTTCTAATATTTAGCGAGGCAGTGTAGCGTACTGATTAAGAGTGTGGGCGCTGTTGCTATGCTGCCTGAGTTTGAATCTCAGTTCAACATTTCCCAGGTGGATGACACTGGGCACCTCTCTGTGTTTTCTCAGCCAAATATTGGACATAATTATAGAGCTATCATGAAGAGATCAAGATTTAGTTAATGCAACTAAAACATTTAGAACACTACCAGCACATAGTAAGTGCTCAATAAATGTAGCCAACATTATTTCTTAGTCTTGGACAAATTATTTCATCCTTTGGTGCTTCAGTTCCTTTATCTGTAAAATTGGATAAATGATGTCTACCTTGCAGGGCTGTGTGAGAATTTGACAGATTATATATACATAAAACACATAGCTTCTATAATTATAATTTATTATTACTATTACTGTTATAACTACTATTACTGTTATTATTTGAAGGAACATTTTGTAAAGAGAAATATTACAAGAATCTCATCCTGCACCACAGACAGAATCATAGGAAATGTGCCATGGTGTTAGGATTTGGCATTTGGCAGCAATGATGTACTTGTTTTCTGGAAGAGCGATTCAGCTTAACTCTCCTTTCAGGCTCTTTGGAAAAGCTGATACTAAAGTTTTCCCACTGGAAGCCAATCTTCCCTGCTGAGAAATATGTGGAATATGAAGCTGTCAGGGAGAGAGGTTGGTAAAGCCTTAGATGAGGTTTTTAGATTCTATCCAGTTAAGAGCACTGTGTTCCTGTTAAAGGAAAAAATCTATTAAAAGGCCATGCTAAAAAAAATGTAAAAGTTTAACATTCATACCATGCTAGAGCATCAAAAGAATCTTTTAAGGCAAAAGTTATGGATATTAGGTTTTTGCCTCTGTTCTGATTGAAGGTTATACTGGTGAAGTATTTAGAGTATCCGAGATCCAAACCTTTCTTTATATTTCTCATTCATGGGAGAAGGTTTTGGATTTTTGCATAAAAAACGCATTAAGTATTCATCATGAAACCCCCAGAGATATTATTTCAAGTAAGTTGGAAATTTCAGGTCATTTAAATGCTGAAGTTACCCAAGACCACTCATACTCCAGGTGAAGAAGCAGTCAGGTATTCAGAGCGATGCTGATGTGACTTCATTTTAATTCATTTTTTCTTCTCTTTAAAATATATCTTTACTCCCTTATAATGTTTGTGTCCTTGCTCCTATTTTAAAGAATTTTTATCATAGTCATAGCAAATACTAACCTAGTGCCAGATAGTTTAAATAAACATATTTCTGCAAGTATTACACAATTAGGGATTAAAATGAGGAGCTAGAACTACTGGTTTTTGAATTATGGAAAAAAATAATGTTTCTTACGTTATTGCGTTAAGTATATTTGCTTTCTAATTCTTTAGAAACTGATCATCCTCTCATATAACTTTATAAAGGATGTAATTAGCCTGAATCCTGTGAACCCTAGACATTCTGGACAAATCTTAATTATTTCAATTTGCTGTTGTTTTGCAACTCCCATTTACAGTGTTGGCAATGTCCTAGTTGGTTGAATCCTCTTCTCAGCTTCATTTTGTGTGTCTCTGCCTTGAAAAGTTACTTCAAATTTCTTGGCCCATTTCTATCTCTTCAGACTTAAAGATTCTTAAAGTTTTTTCTCTATGAATGTTAAGAACAGATGTAGGCAATTGCTTCTGATTTTTCCTCTTACTGACCTGGGAAGCAAGGTGTTCCTTGGCATTTTGTTAAGAGGATGCAGCTTCCTCTCCATGGTTTGATGAAGTTAAGTCATATTCTCATACAATTTTTGAATCTGTTAAGTTGGAGAGGATCATTAACATTTTGCATTTTTTCCACTGAAAATCATTAGATAGACTTCTTCCAGATTTATTCTGGGATTCTCAAAAGTAATAGGGGACAGTTTTTAAATCTGTACATTTTTTCTTGTACAATGTATGTGTAAAATCCAAAGAAAAAATGAATAGAAAAGGAAGTTGCAAACTTAGATATGTGTTTATTATTTAATATTTGATTATATATATTATAAGGCATAAAAATAAAACAAACACCTGTGAATTCATCATCCAACTTCAAAAATGTTTTCTTCACCTATTCAATCCCTTTGCCAGAACTTTGTGTTTGGAATCTTCCTTTCGTATATGTTCCTAAATAATATATTGTTTAGTTTTGTTTCAGAACTTTATAAAAATGGTATTACACTGTAACCTTCTATGACTTGCTTTTTATACTCATAATTATATTTCAAGATCAATTTTGCTGTGTGCAGCTGTAGTTCATTTTCACTTTTGTATAATATTTCACACACTCTCCCATGGAATGCTATATAGGAGTATACTCTCCTGTTTACTGTCTCTGGACATTTGGACTATTTCCAGTTTTCTGCTAGTAAAAACAGTGATGGTATGAACATTCTTGCACCTGTCTTCTGATACACATGTGCATGAGCTTCTTCTATAGGGTGTATTCCCAGGAGTGGAACTGCTGTTGACAAATTTTGTATTATTTTTTCCACTCTGTTGGAAAACATTACACAAAGAAGTTGGGGCTGCAGTGTGTGTGTGTGTGTGTGTGTGTGTGTGTGTGTGTGTGTTTAATGTGTGTGTGTTATAATTTTCAAAAGGCTTAACTGTCTATACCTTTTGGTTCCACCTTCCTCAAAATGTCTAGCCCAGGTTTCCTTTTATCGCTGAGCTTTTCAGAAGCTTACAAGAGCTTTGATGGACACTTCACTGCAATTTTTCTTTTTCTTTTTGTTGTCTCATAATAAAATGTCTTCAGCCCTTCTTTTAAGTATGAGCACAAGTGTATTGTCATTCTCTCTCTGGACTATGATTACTAAGTTTGTTAGGAAACACACTTTTTTTCCTCTTTTGATTCCTTTCATTGACGTTTCCACCTCTGTGTGGTTTTTGAATTAAAGTAGTTCCTGATCTCTAACCTTATCAGGTTCATGATCATTTTTTCCTTAAATACCTACTTCAAATTCAAAATTAACCAGCAAACCCTGTTGATTATTGCTGCTGCTCTAACCATTCATATTGGAATAGATATATTTTTCTAGCCAAACAGTTGGCTTATTAGCTGGAAATCTTCACCTGTTTCTTAAAATGTTTTATCTGGGAATCCTTTCAGATGCAGACTGGCCTGAATTTGATGTGCATTCTTGCTTGACTCTGGTAACTTTCTGGGTAATACCTAATAATTAATTAATTAGTTAATTAATTGATTGATCTTAGCACTGCTTTCTTAATTTAGAAAATGAGGACATTGGTTGAGCATTAAAGGCCAAATTCTAAAATTCTATGTGCTTTGATTTTCTTTTAGAGTTTGTATCTAAAGTTCACCATCCTCTATCTGTAATTTTCTTTTTCAAACTGTTTTCAGAGTAAATAAGTCATCTGAACCAATATCATGATTCTTTTTCTCTTAATATGGTTGAAATTGTCCTTTACTATTTCCACTCTCTTTTTTTCTGACGTTAGAATCTTTATAAAGATAGAGATAAAAGCTGCCATCAAGTTTTGATGTCTGAAAAAGTCATCGTCTGTAATGAAGTACTTACAGACAAAGCCATGGATAATTGGCTCAGAAAATGCTATACATGGTTTGAAAGATTAGCAAACGGAGGGCGAGTTTAGTAGGGTGTGATGATCCAGAAGAAGGTAAGGGTCAATAATTCTACCTTTTGGTAGAGCTGTTGTAAAGGGGATTTGGGCCTTAGAGGGAATTCACGGCCGTATTTATTAGCCATATGAGGCTATGGGTTTACTGCTAAATAACTGTGACACTTAGACCTATCATAGCTTTCTTAATGTATGTCTTGAGAGTTTAAGTATAACTGAGGAGCCATCACTTAGAGGCCAGACAAGTACACTCACAATGAAGTCACAGAATATAGGCCATCCCCTAGCATGGGGAAGCAGAAGTTAGAGGCCTATGGCCTGTGGACTTCTCTAATTGCTCTCATGTAGTGAATTGAAATGAGTAAATACAAATAGAGGGTTAAAATAAGTGGAGATATAATGAAGAATAACTATGAAAAATGACAAAGTATTGAATTATTTGCAAGAACTATGGTACCAGCAATAACAGTGGTAGAATTACTTTGCTACTAATGTGTGATTTTTGAATGAAGGCAACCAATAGTCAACGGGAAGTTTTTAGAGTGGCTAACAAACCGTGTGCACTAGGATTCCACTCCACTCCAAAATGCAGTGGAACTTAGCTTAACCTGGAATTTTGTAACAAATTCTTCAGAAATACCTCTAATCTTGTACTTCTTACTCCTGTCACAGGTGTGGAAGAGATGGGAAATTTAAGAATTAATGCATAAGCAACATGTTTTTTTGGAGCAATCTCCCTTTGTTTCCAGGTAGAAAAGGGAGACTGGGGAAAACTACCTTATGTACCTAATGTACAAAGTCCTAAAAACTATTCTTTGATCTTTTTGATAATGTTGGACAATATTTATATAGTGACAGTGTCATTTTGGAATACAGAGGATAGCAATTAATGTTGTTTGCTTATAAATATTATTGTCACCAAACTCATGTGCACAAAAGCTCATGTATTAATTTTATTTCTCCATTAGTAATTGTAATTTAACTCTTAATCCCCCATTCTCACTAATAGAAGGAAGTCTGGTCTCACTTCCAGGTAAACTCAGTTACTTCAGGATTTAACTTCAGTCAGTAGAATTATGCCCCTTTCTTCATGGTTTTATCTGATATTCAGAGGGTTTAGGCATTTTACTGGCATTGGAACTTTGGTATTTGGCCAGTGATCATCAATCTCTATTATGCTTGGAAATAAAATTCATTGCTTAAAATCTGAACATGTTACTCTGGCTTTGAAGACTCATCTTAAACTTACATTTTTTCTCAGGCCACTCCAGCTACTGGACCTTTTTTTTTTTCCTCAAGCATGTCTTAATTCCTTTGCACTTGCTCTTCCCTGTATACAGAATTATTTTCCTTAGATTTATGTATGTTGGTTTCTTTTTATTTTATTTACTTTTTCTTTCTTTCTTTCTTGTGAATACATTTCTTAGACTACTGTTTATTTAAAACAGTAGTAAAAACTTACTGCCTCTGTCTTGCTGTCTCTAGCTACTCCACCATTTACTCACTTTGTAGTCAGTATTAGCTTCAGATGTTAGATGTATTCTTGGTACCTGATGGAGACTAACTTCTTTGAATTTTTTTTCTAATACTTATTATCTCCCACATATGCTGTGCTTTTTCTTTTTGCTTTGATGTGACTATAATTTGGACATTTCTTACTCATATTAGGGCCACTACACATCATAAGAATTTGATTCCTAGGGTTCTTTTGTAATCTTTCTCTAGTGAGCATTCTGATTAAGAAACTTGAAGATGCAACAATCTCATGGCAAACTTTCTTATCTAAAGAGCCAGCACTGTGTTAATTTGAATTAGTTATTTAGTCCAACATACTTCATGCTCAGCCATTATCCCTACCCAGAATAACCTTTTATCTCTCCTCTTCTTATCTAAGTTTTCCATCTATCCATTTTACAATACATAAAATCCAGATCACATCTTGTCTTCTACTGATGACTGTAGCCCTCTTTGTCTAAAATTTGTGGAGTCTTAAAAAAAGTCAAACTCGTAGAAATAGGGAGTAGAAAGTTGGTTGTCAGGGTCTGGGGATGGGTGGGGGAGACAGAGAGAGGTTGGTAAAAGGGTACAAACTTTCAGTTATAAGATGAATAAGGTCTGAGGATATAATGTATAACATGGTGACTATATTTGATAACATTATATTGTATACTTGAAAATTTCTAAGATTAGCAAATCTTAGCAGAGTAGAATTTAAATAGGATGAGGTGATGGATGGATGTGTTAATGAACTCAGTGTATCTATATATCAAATCATCACATTGTATACTTTAAATTTCTTACAATTTTCTTTGTCCATTATACCTCAGTAAAGCTGAAAAAAACCCATATACCACTCCATTTATCAATAGATTATAACTCTATATTTGCTATTTTTTAAATTGAGATTTTTTAATTGGGTTAATTATAGATTCACATGCAGTTGTAAGAAAAAATACAGAGAGATCCAGTGTACACTTTGACCATTTTCCCCCAGTGATAACATTTTGCAAAACTGCCACATACTGTCACAACCAGGTTATTAACATTGATACAATCCATTGATCTTATTCATATTTCTCCAGTTTTAATTGTTCTCAGTTGTTGTGGATATGTGTATTAGGTTCTCTACAATCTTGTCACCTGTAAATCACCTATATAGATTCATGTATTCACTACCACAATCAAGTTATGCTCTTTTATAACCATACCTACCTCTCTTCTACTCCAACACCCCTTACCAAATGCCTGTCAACATTAATATGCTCTTCATTTCTAACATTTTGTCATTTCAAATATGTTCTATAAATGGATTTGTACAGTATCTATTTTTTTGGAAATTGCTTTAAGAAAAAAAACCCAGCATAATTCCCTGGAGATTCATCCGAGTTGTTGTATGTATCAGTAGTTCATACTATTTTTTAATTGCTGAGCAGTATTCAGTGGTATGTATAACATGTGTGTATCACAGTTTATTTAACCATTCACCAGCTGAAGGATGTCAAATCAAACATCCAGATTTTGGCTATTACAAGTAAAGTTGCTATGAACACTTGTGTATAGGTTTTTGTGTGAACATAAATTTTTATTTTTCTGGGATTCATGGCCAGGGGTACAATCGCTGGGTTGTACGGTAATTGATGCTTAGTATTATAAGAAACTGCCAAACTATATTTCAGAATAACTGTACATTTTACATTCCCACTAGCAACGTATAAGTGATCTAGTTTCTCTGCATCTTTGTCAGCGTTTGGTTTTGTCATGTTTATTTTAGCCATTCTGATAGGTGTATAGCGAAATCTCATTGTGGCTTTAAATTGTATTTCTTTTATGGCTAATGATGTTGAGCATTATTTCATGTGCTTGTTTACCATCTGTATATCCTTTTTGGTGAAATGTCTATTTGTGTCTTTCGTCTATTTTTTAATTGGATTTTTTTTACTGTTGAATTGTGAGAGTTCTTTATTATTCTATTTACTAGTTCTATGTTGAATATGTGATTTGCAAATATTTTCTCCCAGTCTGTAGCTTGTCTTTCCATCTTCTTTACTATAGGGTTTAATAGAGCAAAAGTTTATAAATTTGAAGAGGGGCAATTAAGCAATTTTTAATTTTATGGATCATGCTTTTTGTGCCAAGTCTAATAATACTTTGCCTAGCCCTATATTCTAAACATTTTCTCCTATTTTTTTGCTAAAAGATTTATAGTTTTATATTTTACATTTAAGTCTATAATCAATTTAGGGTCAATTTTTGTATCAGGTGTGAGGTTTAGGTCACATTTTTGTACAAGGTGTGACATTTAGGTTTCATTTTTTGACTTAGCAAGGTCATAGGATGCAAGATCAACTCATAAAAATCAATGGCATTCCTAAATGTTAGCAATGCACATATGAAAACCAAAATTTAAAACCCAATGCTATATATTATTTCTCCAAATAAAATGAAAAGTCTAGGTACACTTAAAAAAACATGTACAGGATCTGTTGCTGAAATTACAAAATGCTGGTCAGTGAAATCAAAGAAGACTTAAATAAATGGCAAGACATCCTGGTCATGGATCAGAAGACTCATAGGACTGGTAAAGTTGTCAGTTTTCCTCCAAATGATCTATATGTTTAATGCAATTCCTATCAAAATCTCAGCAAGACTTTTATGAACATAGACAAGCTTATTCTAACATTTATATAGAAGGAGATAGGCCCTAGAACAGCTAAGTTAATCTTGAAAAAGAATAATAAAATGTTAGGAATCACTCTACTCAATATTAAAGCTTACTATAGCTACAATAATCAAAACAATGTGGTTTTGGCAGAGAAATAGATACATTGATCAATGGAACATAATAGAGAACCCACAAATAAAACCACCAAATTATGCTCAACTGATTCTTGACAAAGAAGAAAAGTATTATTTGCTATTTTACATTTATGGATCTTGCCTCCCAAGAAGATTTTAATTTTTGAGGACACAGACCATATCTTTAGTCTATCTTCAGACACCTAGTATAGATCTTAGCATATAATATGCATTAACCTAAAAATCTGTTGATTTATAAAAGATTTCAGAGAGACAAATATTATTATGGCTCAGAGAGGAATAGATTCAATTTTTAGGGAATGCCCCTTTAGTTAAGCAAAGCAAAATATACATATTTAAATGCACACATATGAATGCTCAGTATTTCCATAAGAATTTATTAAGCTCTTTCATCTGGTAGTGTAGTGGATGAGGAGAGGTAAAAGTGGAGAAAGAGGGAGACAAGCAGATGAATACAGAGATGAATAGATACTGGTTTTTAGTAACCCTCAGTTTAGTGGGAGAAACACATGCACATAGAGTAATTATATTATAGTAAGTGCTATAGCAGAAGGAGCTATAAAATGCTGGAGTACAGAAGGGGGAACTATCATTTTGTCTAGAAGATTTAGGAAGGGATTTATAGGCATTTGAGCTGGATTTTTGATTAATTATAAGCTATTCATAGTGAACAAGAGACATAATAGAATCCCAGATAGAATAGCATGTATAAGTTTTCAGTGATGTGATTAAACCTGTGAGTGTGGTGAATTCAAGAGGTTTGGTGTAGTTAGGATAGGAGACGTGACTAAAAAAAATGGATTGAAGCCATTGTAAAGAGTTTGAATTTTATCTTTTGGGTAGTAGGGAGCAGTAGAGAGCTACTTAAAGTAGGAGGATGAATGACATAATTGTATACATTTCTTAGAAACGTAACTTTGGTAGCATTTTGACTCTCAGTTGGAAAGAGACAAAGCCAAATGCGGGGAAATCTGTTAGTAGGCTATTTTAATGGGCCACACATGTACTGATAAGAGTCTAAACAGCTAAGGCATTGGCAAGGGTTAGGGAGGAAGAATCAGCTTTTAGATATATACTTGAGGTTGCTAGTTAGGTGTGAGGTGTGAGGTTGGGGAGAGAGTCAAAGATGATTGAAGTATCCTGGTAGAGAGAATCAACAGTGAGGCTACTAAGATGGTGAATATAGATAGATGAGAAGGTTTAGGGAGAAGGTTTGGGTTTAGGCATACTGAGTTTGAGCATTCTGTGAAGGTGGATATACCTGGCTGGCAAATGTAAGACTGACTATCCTGGAGACTAGGAGAGAGCTCCCTTTCTTATCATTGTTATGGATTTAATCTCCTTTTTCTTAGAGAACTCATTGCGATTAGTCATTGTTGCTTTCAGGTGGCATCATATTTGCTACATAGTGGAAGCGCTATAATCTAACATTCTGTTCATGTAAAAGAAGAGGATCGACTATAGGCCAGTATGGGTCATGTGTGTCTTATGTGTTCAGGTAAATTTAATTAATCTTTTAGCCCAGTGTTTCAAAGTGTTAGTAGTGCAGTTGTTACTGGGAACTTGTTAGAAATGTGAATTCTTGGGCCTCACCCCTTACCTACTGAATCAGAAACCCTGGGATGGGGCCTAGCAACCTGTGTTTTAACAAGCTCTCCAGGTGCTCCTGATGCACACAAAAGATTGAAATTATGGAATAACACCTATACTATACTGTGCTGTACCATACTACACTGGACTATACTGTACTAAATTCAAAGCCATATAATATGTTACCATGAAATCATCTTGCAACTGGGCAACATATTTTCAGCCATCCTTATGACCAACAATTGTCTAACAAGTCATAAAATAATGGATAAATTGATTTGATTAAGAAGTAGGGTGAAAGTACAAGCCACAGGCTATATATGGCAAGGGGTGTAGCTATTATCTTCTCATTTTATTACTCTTTCTTTAAAACTTATTTCATTTAAGTTTGTGTCTCCAAGTAGCTAGAAAATAAAATGTATGGGTATCATGAAGAAAACTGAAATTCAGGACTTCTTTAGTGGTTTAGCGACTAGTTAGGGTGATGGTGTTGGGGGCTTTAGTTAAAGAAGAGACGCTGATGAGAAAAGAAAAGTTACTGTGGTTTCAAATGTATTCATCTGGATTCAGATTTTATTTCAGTTTCTTACCTTGATCAAAGGTGAGCACTCAGGTCATAGCATATGACTCCCCTTATCTGAGGGTGCTTAATAGATATTATTGGATGGTGAACCAAATTTAATACAGAAAGCAAAGCCCACAGTGTTTGGGCTTAAGAAGGTTAACATTTAATTGCCAAACAAAATCATGTATTCTTGTTAGACATGGAGATCTAGAAGTGTGGAGGTGGCTAGCGCATAAGTGAATTTCCTAGTTCCTTAGGTGAAAAACCTCAGGTTTCTTTGGTGATGAACTTTAGTTTTCGTTAGCCCCGCTTGCTCTGCCATTCCTGCTGTTTTGCAACAGGGCTTAAAAGTGCTTTAAGTGCTTGTGACCGTGGTAATGAATGAAAATGTCTTTCCAGCACTGAGAGGATTGCATTAGACTGAATAGTCACCTCACTTGTAAAAGCACTATTAGAGTGGGGCAGCGGTAAGTAAGGATAACGATTTGTGTCCACTGCTTATTTACTGAAAATTGTCAATGTATTATTTATTGAGAGCTCTCCAGACAGTGCTTGTCAGAATAAAAATGTCAGCTCTGAGCAAAATGTTATAATACATAATAAAAATGCTAGGTATGCATTTTAGGGAGACAACTAATTAGACCTGCTTTTTCTTAAGGAGGGGGAAGTAAAAATGTCTAATATTGTGGATTTTCTCCATTTATATAAGTCCTTTTCTACACGCCCCCCCAGCTCAGTATTTGGTTTAGAAACTTACCATGCCTGAGCAATAATTTGAACAACTTTGTACTGTTGCCATTAGACACCCCAAGTAGTGAGGAGACTGGCTAAAGGAGGAAGGGCCTGGCTTGCAACCCCACAGTGAGCAGCTGCCCTCACCTCTGTGTTCTGTCTGGAATTAGAAGATGTCACTTGCTCCCTGAGCAGTGCTTGTGGAAAACTGCCTCCAGTGTAAACAGCATGAAATTATTAGGCTTATTCCTCAGCCGTGCTAATTAACCCCAAACAAATTTCACATTAAGGAAACAGAATTCAATCAATGTAAATGTTATTGCTGTGTATTACTGTAAGCAATGATATAGTGGCTAAAATAATTAATTGTTTTGGATTTTTTTTTAAGAAAGTATTTTTTATGGTGTTGCAAAATATTTTGCAAAAGGATTATTTCCCTTTTCTTCAGCCATTCCTGGCATAGAATATAAAATACCCGTCTGGTAAAGCATGGGTGATATGCAGTTGTTTTTCACGGGAAGGGAAAAAAGTATTTTGGAATGAGTGCTCCAGGTTTGCTTAGTCTAATGTATTTTCATTGGTGATACATATACAGATTTTGTCTCCTTCTACCTATGGTAGTTCACCCCTTATCGGAGCAATTTCCTGTCGTTTTTCCCGTCATCACCAGTGATTATGATGGTGGTGGTGGGAATGATAAAAAAGAGTGATGGTTAAATGCACTCCACTTCTGAGGGAAAAAAAATGAAATGCCACTTTATTGCATTTCAGGTTTTGGGAAGCAATTGCCAATAAAGATTTTTCCTGTTTTTTGTTTTTAATCTGGGTTCACATAGCAAGTCAACTTATCCTCTTCAAGATAATTTTCTTAAATTGTTTTGGAAAACAACCAGATTTGTAAATAATTTCTTGATTGTGCCTGTGATAACTTTGAATAAAATTTATCATTATCATCATCTTCATCATCTTCAAATACCTTTAAAGACATGAAGTACAGAAGCCAGATGACATGTAATTTTATTTTTCATGCAGTAAAATGCACATTTGATTAATATGGAATTATTTATCAGTTAAGCGATAGCATGTTCTATGGTGTATGAAACACAAATACGATTTATATTGAAATTATTCTGAGATATGATATATCCTTTAACCAATATATACTGACAAGTGCTAAATTAACTTTGAAATTTAATTTAACAAAATGAGTAACATAAAAAACAAAATGTTACTTTTTGCAGATTTAACACAAGCCATTTCTTTGTAATTTTTACTGTCTTCTAGTAAATGTCAGTCTCTGTCCTTCTCAATCCTCAATCAGTTCAGTATCCTATTTCATGGCCACTCTTTAATTCCTTACTTTTCTCTATTAAAACTCTATCTTCATTTTGACAGGAGTACTTAAACTTTTCATTATAACTTACAAGCATAATAAGCAGATTGTACTAAGTATTTACAGTGATGCCAGAACTAATGACGAGAACATAAGTGTTCCAAGGAATAGCTGGAGCATGCTACTAAAAAAATAAAAAATAATAAAAATGTTTTTTATAATGTAGTTGAGAAGAAATTAAAATCTTGTGGGAGGGTTGTTTTAAAATAACATCTGAATGTACATTTATTTGATTTTATTTTTTGGTTTCAACTGATTTCTTTCATATGGTTGCTTATATTTTGGTCTATTTCTTTAATGTCTACAGCTAGAGAGTGATTTTCTTTTTGACTTCTCTGGACATTTATTTTCACCTTTCCAAATAGAAAACCTTGGATTTTTATTTATTTGCATACTTAGGAAGCTGATAATGTACCAAAGGTTATAAGACACTATATTCAATAATTTAAAAATTACTTAAAATTTAGACAATGAAGAATTTGTATTGAACATTTCTATATGTTTCACATGTTTGTTTCTGAGTATATTTAAAGCAAAGCTTTAAATGATATGCAAGCTATAGCAAAGACTATGGCATGGTTAAATATGATAACTGGCACTTGGGTAGCCCTCTGGCAGTCAGGACGTTTAGAAGATATTAAGCTGTGCAATTTCTATGATTAATATTCCTGGATTTTAAAGTTATACTATAATACCAAACTAAAAAAATGCGATAAAATTCTAGAATAAGCATCTTAGAAAAACCTGTATTAGTATATTTTAAAATGAGATGCGAAGGGTTTGCATCCAGTACTTTATTCCCTCTGAGACTGTAATTGACAAACTGCAGTAATCATGCTTTTATGTGTTTTTCTTCTTCTACTGAATTCGTTTTTAAAAATGAAAGTAAAAAAAGGTAAAAAGAGGCTCCAGAATTTTGAAACCAAGTGGTCCTGAAGTGATGGGAAAATAGCCAAGGTGTCACAGCTAATTTCTGACCCTGTTTTATGAGTTCTGCTGTTCCTTATTCCCCCTGTCAGCCTGGGAATCCCTGAGGCTGTGCAAACTGGCCGAACTTCACTCAATTCCAGTTTTATATCCCCTTTTAATAATGTTGAGTCTATTCTGTCCAACTTTGATTCAGACAACCTGCTTGTCTTGAAAAAGTGATATATTTAATCAGTGACTCTGTCTCCAGCATAGCTCCCACTGCGGGTGACTAGAGCTGAGAGTAGTGCAGTGGTCTGTCACTTCTGTTTGAATGGGTAATGTGGAGCCCATCAGCTGAAAAGACAGGAGCTGGAACTGCTTGTTAGGACACATGATCAAAAGCCACTCTCTGCTTTCTGCCAATCAAACCTCATGTCGCCTTGTGGGGCAGACATTAGATAGATTTTTTTTCTGCCTTACACTGTGGGCACTTTGCCAGTTTGACATGTGAACTGTTACAAAAAGATAGCAGAGTTTCGACCGCTTGCTGACTGCTTTAAAATATTACTGAACACTTGTTGTCAAAATGAAATTTTCATAATACTGTATAATGATAAATGCTTTGAAGTATTATTATTCAGTGTCTTTATCTTGTAATTTGTGGATTTGTTGTTGTTTTTGCTAGGGCAGAAGAAACAATAGACAATAGCTTCTTGGGTGAAAGTAAGGGAGACAAAACCCTGTAAATCCATTCAATTGCAAAGCCAACGCAACTGTTTGACCGATAGTTTTGAATAAGATGATAATTGCTTTGTGAAAATAACATTAGTGAATTAAATGTTATTTTGCATTCTCTCCCCTCTGCTTTAAAAATTATTTACTTCTAAGTCAGGAAAGGAGAGTGGTTTATTTTGAAATTTAATTCAGGATTTTATTCCCTCTGCTTATTGAGAAGATGGACAGATTTCTAAATTCAAAGACATTCTCTGATTTGCAGCTGTCCTGATGGATATATTTATTCTGTTTTTTCTTTTTGTCATCCCCTGAAGAGTCCCCCATTATATCACAATCTTATCTTTGTACCCATAGCAACCCTGTATTGAGTGTGGCATGACCTAACTTCTAGGCTTTTTAAGAGAAGAATGAGTACCTAAGTACTTTTGACTTAAAGGGCATTTCCTGCAATTTCCAAACGCCCAGATAACTGTTCTAATGCTGTTAAATCTTAGTTGGTGCTTTGATATCTCCAAACTTGCCACTTGGTACTTGCTATTTCTTCTCTAATGATCATTTTAAAAGGAGTTAAACATTTTCACCAAAACATACCATGGCAATCTAGTGGAACTCATTTAAACAGTGAGCTACACATAAACAGCTGCTCCTTCAATAAGCCATTCTTTATAATACCCTTATTACCTTCTAGTGTCTCAAATTCTGATTAGTCAACAGTGCTGATTGCTGCACGGCATTCCGTTGCCCATCTTCCTTCTGCTCAGCTGCTCATGTCTTAGTTGTTATTTGATTACAACACAACTTGTGCATTGTTTCTCCAAGTTGCTCTTCATATTGTGTCTTAAAAACTCTGAATTATCCAGGGAAACTGCAATGGTGTGAGAGGGACTTTCTTTATGCACATTAAAAATGTCTGAACAAAGCATGGTGCAAAATATATAACTATGGAACACTTATATTTGAAAGAATATTAGTGACTTAAAACTCAGTACTTATGGTCAAGTTAAGAAACAGATTAAGCATGTGGAAGTATTTTTAAAAACATTATAGTGCTTTACAAATGTAAAGAGTTATAAAATTGTTATATTATGGTTATTAAATTTCAGTCAGATATAAAGTTCTGGAAGAGGTAATTATGTATGTAGAACTTCACAGGAAGGGCCTAAACTAAAGGACCTTCATCTTTGCCCCAAGACTAGATAATTTTAGTCCAATTGCTGTGTATCACCAGTGATGCCCCACTAAATAGGACCGCCTGTTGGTAGTTTAAGTTATGATGAAATAAGAAGGGTGGGAAAAATCTCTATAATGAAGTTTGAATTTCAGCTCTTCCTTTGTTGTGACCCCCTGGAATCTACTCTTGGTGAGTAGGAAATGCTGACATACTAGAAATGCAACCCCTGTAAAGGCCCTAAATCTGTCATTGTGCTCTGGAGTCGGCTCTGAAAATAGCAAAACTCTTTTGGTAAATTAAAATCGGTGTGAATGGGAACAGATGTTGACACGCTTTGTCTTTAGGGATGCCAGTTAAGAGGAGAGGGTCAACGAGGTTAGATGTAGGAAATACAGTAAGTGTGCAAACTTGTGGTATAAAGGGAGTTCTGTTTGGGGATGCCAGTCAATAGAATTGTATTTATCTTTGGTAGTCCAGGTAAGAGTTATACACACATTACTTTATGTAGAGGAAAAATTAAGGAGATGGTATTTATTTCTGGGAGGGCTATAACTTTTTGATGTTCCCTTGTGGTTGTTTTTTCTTTATTAAACCGCATTGGCTATAAACTGTCTCAAGCTACTCTTAGGTTTTACTTTTCAATGTCATTTTGGCATAGCTTCCTAAAGTATTTGTTGAACTCTAATGCTACAGTAGAGTCTTTGTACTGATATTTGTCAAGAATAATGAAAATGGTTTATGTTCTAAAAATGTACAATTTATCAAATAGCTTGTATAGTCAATTTAAATAAGTCTCATAGAAGTTTCAGCCTTGATTTGAAAAAATAGCATAGGATGAATTTATTTATAAGAACCTTAATAGTTTCTCTCAATTCCTTTTCATTTTAGATTACCTTATAATTTTCTAAATCTACATGAACAATAATGATCAATTTTGTCAGTATTATTCACACCTTTTATTAATTTAACATAGATGAATAAATGTGAATGTTGTGAAGAGTTGATTGGGAATAGATTTTAAATCTGACAGTTAGATTACAGGGTACCTAAGAAAAAAATGGCTCTTTCACTAGGTACCTAGTAATTTAATTCTTGTTTGAAATTATTATAATTTATTACAGTGTGTGGGTCCTAATGAATGTCTACTATTAAATGAAAAGGAGAAATTGAAATTAAGATTATGAAATTCTTTTAACTCATATCTTAAAATCCTCTTAAACAATTCAGAAGACATTAATAAGCTATGTGGGTTTCTTTCCATATTCTGTAATGGCAAATAAAAACATTTTTTTCAGCATTTAAAGATTCTAAAAAATGTTGAATGCCATTAAACCTCAAAGCCTGCAATCTTGGAATTTTATAAAATGGTAGTAGCCATTATAACAGCATTAAAATCGGCAACTCCATTTAAATACTTATTTGGATTATAAACAGACTTTTCTAGCACTTGAGTTTTCCAGAAATGACTGGGTTTCCCTCGTGTTAAATATTTAATGTAGGACAATCTGAGATTTCATAGACTTATAAACTATACCAGATTAACATTTTAAAATTTACAAATACCAGGGAGACTTTAAATGTGTGAGTAAAAATTTATAAATAAAATAAAGATGTCCAAATGCCGATAGGCATTGGAAGTTGTCACTTATTCCTAGATATAAGTAAAACCTATCATGTACACAAAATGAAAATTAGGTCTTTGAAAAATAATAATTCCTGGGCAAAAGCAATGAACATACAACAATTTTTCTATCCTGATAGATTATCTGAAGTGTCATTTGAAAGGCCCATTTAGTATCTTACCTGGGAAGAATCTCCTCATAAATTTGACCATGCTTCTTTGACAATTGTTTAAAAAAGAAAATCAGATTGATTGCCCCTTTGAATTTTACACTCTTATTATGCTTACCTAAAAACCCTAAAGTTTCGTTTCCTAATTTCTAGAGCTTTTCTTCTTTATTGAGGCTGCTATAGTGCATGTATAAGCTAGTAATTAGCTTATATGTAGAGAAAGAAAAGAAATTAAGCAAGTTGGTGATAAGTTTACATTTAACTGCAGAGAATAACGCTGCTTTAGGTTTTTGACAGCCTCAGAACAATGCTAGTAGCATAGGAGATATAGGGCATTCCATCTCTCACTGTGATGACCCCCACCCCCTTACCAATTCTGGATATAAGAAATAACATGTAACTTCTTCAGGGAGTGGCTATTTTGGGTAGATTTTTGTTTGTCATAGGATTTTCACAGGATTTCCTTTGAGGCTGTGGAGCTTTGCCCTTAGGCCTGTAAGACTCATAGCTCAATTCTTCTTTGTCATAAAGTTCTCCATCTCTCTCCCTCCACTTCCACTCCCACTTAAGGATATATTGCCAAAAGAATATAGTGAGAGTGCCAGCTGTTTCTAGATGGGAAGGTGATTTGTTGCCTCTGATAATCTGATCATTGAGTTCAAGTTAGCTCAGGAATCTGAAAGAAATAAAGGACAGAAACGAGTAGGGAAATACTTTCTTAGTAATAATTACTGATCTCTTTTTTAAAATGTTTACAGTAGTTCTTAAGTAAGGAAATAATTGGATAGAGTTTACTCTGCCTAGTTTCTATAAATAAAGCCTTTTCTAATTTATCAGTAATGTCCATGTGGTTACTGTTTATCACAGTAAGTAGTTCCAACAGTTAAATTCTGGTGTCTCTCATCTACTATTACAAAAGCCTAAAAGCTGCCCAGCTGCAACATGGGGATAGGTGAGGAAGACATAACTTTCTGATGCTCAGTTTGAGAACATGGTGGCTGTCCTATAAAAAACTGCTTCTTTAAAATACTTTTTGCTGATTGTGATGAAGTAACTTTAATACATTAACTCTGAAAGGCAGTGGCAATTTACAAAACTATATCTACTGTTATACTTAATTAGATTTTTTCCTCCTTTGTGCCTATTTAAACTCTAAATGAAAGATGGAAATATGTTTGCTCTAACATATTTGATGTGATTGAGATGAAATTAAGAGGTTTAAATGATTTAAAAATTATATTTACTTTAGTGCAATCGGTTAGGTTCAATTGCTGATCTGTCTTTTGGTTTGCTTTGTGGTATGGCAAACCAAGCACTGAGGGTTAAACTATTCAGCACATGAGTAGGGTTAAAAATCTGGGTTTCCTCTCTCCTTCCCGGTTACTGAATTCTTCAGTGAAAGTTAAATTTGCTCTTCAGACATTAGCTGTACTTCTTAGCAATGACCTTGTGGGGTAGAGAAGCATGGCACAGTGGCACTTTCCAGCTGTATTCAGCCTATCCGTCGGGGTATAATCATGCTCAGTCCCAGCACCGCAGGCTTGGACATATGTTGAGTTTTATTTCTTTCTTCTGACATTAATCCTATTCACCAGCTGTTCTGCCAGCTGCCATTCTTCAGCTTAGAGATTACATTTTGGGGGATACCAACAAAGGTCTAGTTGACCACTGCTTTCTTTTTCCTTTTTTCCCCTTATTCTTTAGAAATGACTGGATCTGGGGGTTAGGAGAACTCAGTCTTTTTCCACTATCACCTCACTTTTCTTTGGATCCTACACATTAACATGATTTATAATCACTTTCAGCTTGTTGTAGATAAGCCTTCCAAAGAGCCAGATTACCACCTTACTTATAAATCCCCTTTCCATAAAAAGGTTTTAAGTTTACATTGAAGGCTATAATTAATGTTTCTTATGCTACTATATAAACAACATTAATTATTGACAAATTCTTTTGATGTCTTAAAACATATTCTAGCCGAAAATATGCTTTCAGTTCTCTTTTTTTTCTCCCTGCAGGTTTGAGAGCATATCTCTGTTAAGATGATACTTTTTTTCCTGAGCTATGGTAGCACTAATCTTGTTTGAATGGGCTATTAAATCTCTGTTACACTCATAATATATACTAATAAGTAGTATAGATTTCTCACTTCGTATTCCAGATGATCTGTCCATAAGCAGGATGTTAAACATCTGTAGTTTAAGCCTTCTGGGACTAACAAATGCATTAATGCCAGGAAGAAATGTGACCTGGACGATAAGGTCATGGACCATGTGGTAAAGAGGCACCCCAATATTATCAAGCCTGTGTATACTCTTCATTGTTAATTCTTCCACTTTCATAAAGGCAAAAAACTAATAGATTTAACTTGTAATCATTTACAGTACATGTTTATTACATTAATACCAACAAATATACAAAATCCCATATGTTATAATTCTCCCAGCTGATATTTTAAAGTGGTTTATCCCCCGTCTCACAATAGCATTCTCTTAGCCATTAATTTACCTCAGAAGGTAACATCAATAAATGTTTGTTTATTGGCAAGATTCTGCCTTTATCTTTTTAACTTTGTGGCATGTGGAGGTCATATATAATGGTAAGGAATTTAGTTTAAATAACACCTTTAGGCTGGAGTCATTAGAATTAAGAACACCCTACTGACTTAAAAAAAACAAAAATAAAAACTAGTGGTATATTTTAGAAGGTAGGTTTGTTTGCTTGTTTATTCATTATTTCATTTATCCATCTGTCCATCCATCCATCCATCCGTCTACTTTATTTACTTATTCATTCATTCCACCAAGTAAGATATTACTTATTGAGCCATATAAAAGAAAACACAGCATCTTGTGTTTACCAGACTGTGTATCTCTTCACGTGTGTAGCAATCTATAGAAAAATTAGAGGAAGTTTATAAATTGCTTGCTGAAAAAACTATTGATTCTATACTACTCCTCATTTCTTCCCCTAAAGCTCTGACAGTAGTGAGCCCCGTTTACTAAATATGGACATTCTATTTATAGAAATATTCATATTTTTATTGGTGGCCAAAGCACTGCTTATAGGAAAACCTACAGGTGACTAATAGGAGTTGCTCACTAAGTGGAATAATGAATAGTATTAGGTGTCAATTAAATCAAGCTTCCCCGAGGTGCAGGTGCTCCACAATGTACTGACACATTTCAAGTAGCAGTGCCACTTCACCCATGCATATGAACAAGCACATTTGCATATTAAAAAGCTGAAAATTATTTAACTGAAGCAAAAGTCTTTTAGAGATGATGGAGGTTATTAAAACTGTTGACAAGAAAGAAGGTAATTGCCTGAAAATGAGAGATGACATTCTGCTATACACAGGGAACGTTGTTTTTGTTGTATTGTGCAGCAGTGCCTGGGTGTATAACCTATTACATTGAGATTGCTCCTATGCAATTAGACCCTTTTTGTCCTCACTTCAATAAGGCTATGATTATGAAGGATTGAAGAACACTTGGCATATTGAATGTCTGTTGTTTTTATAACTTCGTCAGAAATGACAAAACACGTTTTGTGTCCTGTTTTTTCTTTGTAGGCTTATTGATTCTGTGATTATAATATTCATAAAAGACAATGTGTTCATGGTTGAACACTCTGTCATTTATACAGGTTTTATTTTTTCTGTCTCAGCATAGTATTTGTTTGAATGCCAAGGTGTTAGTCATAAGATGAGCAGATTTTTTAAAGTAAAAGATGAATAGGTGAGAAGTTTATCATGCTAATAATTCCAAATATTACTATTAAAAGTGTCATAAAAATGGATGATTTCATAAGTTTCAGATGGAAATAATTCACCAAGTAAGAAAACTTGAAAGCTATTTCATTTTCTCTTTGATTATGATCTGTTTATTTGCACTCAGATTTTTGAGAGATCTTGCTGTGCTTTGGTTGTGTTTGTCAGAAGATGTGAAGACTCAAGGCCCTAGAGGAAGGCACTTTCTTGATACTGTAAGAGACAGTGAATCTGGGTCGACTTACTCCATTCTGTAGGTAGTAACTAAAACAAGTACAGTGAATATGGCAGCTGAAACTGAAACATTCATTCCAAATCATTGCAGGTGAAGGAAATTTCAGGTTTGTGCTTTATTAAAATTATGCTTGTTAAAAGATTTTATATCTAATCACCCTAATTAGGCTTCAGCTCCCAGCAGAGCCATTGTGACAATGCACATAGTCCATTTTCCATCATTATATTCTTTCCTTGAAGATGAGTATTGGTGTTTTTTGGGATATAGCCAGAATAGAGTATTCAGCTGGACGTTTAGGCCTAAGATGTGTTCCATTTTGTTGTTGGACCAGTCAGCTTCTGCTTTTATTTCTTACATGGATTTAAATCCAGCACTGGTTTGTCAGATTCAGAATTGATAGGATTTGAATAAAGCCCAAAGGTACCAGAAAGTTTTCTAGGGGGTTTGTCATTTATGTGCTCTTTTATTCTTTGATTTGGATGCATCTGGGCTTTAGTAAATTAAGAGGCACACCTAGGGTTTTTGTTAGCAGCTGTCTAGTGATTTATCTAATCTGACATGTTCATTTCTTTAAGTTGAAGAGGGAAAATGTCTTTAGGCATAGCAATCTGACTCTTGATTAAAAAGATAAAAGTGAGATACCCCAGTTCTTTTCGAACTCACTTTATTTACTGCCTGATGAAAACCTTAGCTATTTAAAAGATGAAAATTTTGATGTAGCCATGCTCAAAGAGATTTTAGAAGCCTCTGAAGTATGCCAAAATTGTTACTTCATATGTGCAGATCTAGTTGCATACCCTGCATCTCAGTTTCCATTCATACAATCTGGTAGTTGTATGAAATAAAATTATTGTTATTCCAATCACTGTTACGTGATCTTATTTAAAAATGTTGAGAACAATCTTAACTTTACTTCATGTAACCAAGTTTAGGAGAAATAATTGTTTTTACCTATATGAGTAGTTTATGGAAACTTTTTTATTGGTTGATTGAAAGTTTTGTTTTAATTCTTAGAGTTTGTTTTGGTACCATTACTTAATTTTTTTTCTCAATAAATCCATCGATGTAAAAATATTTAATGCTAAGAATTTTTTGTAATATTTTATCTGACTTTTAAATAAACATCAATTTGTGGGTTGGAATTTTAAAAAGCAAAAGTAAAAAATTAGCTTTCATTTTAATTTGTAGAAAATTATACTTTGAACGTATTCATGTTAAATGATTTGTTTAATAGAGACTGAGAAATAAATGTGAGACAATCAGAGTTTTGGATCTCTGAATGTCTTCTGAAAAAGAAAATATTGTATAAAATACTTTCCCATTGTCAAAGGATAATTTCTGTGTAGAGACATCATGTAGGACTGGGGCATCGAAGGTGTATTTTTGACAACTGAACTATTTATAAAACTTTACTATTTGATATACCATTGAAAAACCCTCATAGGCTTACATATAGTATATGCTCATAAATGTTTCTTAGTATATGAATAAATGAATGAATGAATGAACCCTAAATTGTCTTACTGAAAGGTGTATGGGAATATAGCATTGCCTAGAAAGGTTTGAAGAAAATTCTAGCTTTAGATCATATCTGCTCTCTCCACTTTGCTATCCATTTCTGATAACTACTTTTTGTATACTTAATATATCTAATGCCCAAACAAACAAACAAAGCCAACAAACCATCCTGTTATGAGGTTGGGAATGGTGAAAATGGTACTAAAAACAATTTAAAAGAACAGCTGCACCAGGCCTTGTGGAAAGAAATTGAATGAAGTATTTAGGTGGTGATCTATAGTGGGGTAACTTTATAAATTCAAACATGTTGATAGACTAGGCCTTAGCTTAAACTTGAGTTGAGCAAGGGTTTGAATAAATTGGATATGTTGAGAAGACAATCTTCTGAATCAGAGCCATTCCCAGGGATTATTGGACCTTGGGAAATTTTATTGTACTTCTGCCTTTTCTCTACCCCCTCTCCTGAACATTTTTCAGGTAAAATTGAGTTAATAAATAACCAGTGTAACCTTAAGGTATGAAAGGCAGCATGAAGCCTGAAGGGTATTTTTGAAGGTGGGTGATACTGTTGCTAGGAAGCTTGGCTCAGTTTCTCCCCTTCTCTTTTTTATGCAGATTCAATGTACATGAGCTTTAAGACATTTTAAATTTCATTTGCAACACATCTTTCTTCTTTCTTGCTTACTATTTCAGAATCAATGGGAAACTCAGGAACTCTCTGACAGTATCCAAGGCCCTTCAAATCTTCTGTGTGTGTGGTCAAATGCGTAATGGCTTTATTTTATATAAATGAATGCACCAGGAATTCTCTGGGTCTTAGTTTGTTAGGTTAGTAACACTCTAATTGTACATAGTAGTTTACAGTTTGTGAAGGGCTTTTACAGATGTTATTTGAGTCTCATAAAAATTTTGAGTGGGAAGGAGGGCAGATATTATTCTTACCCTATTCTAGAAGTGAGAAAATTAATGATTAATGTGTTGAGTAGCTAGTAAATGGGAAGCTGAAGTAAAATTTAGGCCACTTGGAAAACTACTTCGGTGTTCTTTCTGTTTTTCCATGTTGCCATTCAACATGATAAGCATGGTGTCCAGGTGGAGTAGTTGGGTGTAATGGGGCCCTCTGTTTGAGCTAATTTGCATGGCAAGCTCCTCTGATTAGGGCTGAGTAAACTCTTTGGTCTCTGCTTTATTTGACCACTGTTAGTTTGTCTTCAAGGTGTGAGTTGATTCTTTTAGGTCAGGAATAGTCAGTTTTGGAGGCACATGCATTTGTGAGTGTGTGTGTGTGTGTGTGTGTGTGTGTGAGAGAGAGAGAGAGAGAGAGAGAGAGAGAGATTGAGTGATTGATTGATTGATTATAGGAGGAGAGCTAGAAAGAGATGGTATAGCACACCATAGCATGTCCCTTTGCTCCCAATACTTAATCAAATACATTCATTTTCTTCTCTTGAGTGATTCATTTCATTAGAATAACAAGTTTACATTTCACAGATTCATCTACATGACCATGTCAACAATAGCAACAAGAAAATATATTCTATTTTCATGCTGCCTGAAAAACTGTCAGATTTTGCTTGAAAAGTTGTCAGATTTTGATTTTTCTTTTCTAGTACTTTTCATAATAATAATTTTTTGTAAAAAAATTTTTATTATAGAAAATTTCCAAAATCACGTAAAGGTAGAGAGTATAATGAGCCCTTATGAAAACACATCATCTAGTTTCAAAAATTATCAATATTTTCTATTTCTGTTTCACCTATCCAACCACTTTTTTGGCTTGATTAAAGTTTAATTTAAAAATGTAAATTATGAAATATGTCAAACATACAAAAAGTTATAGAATAGACACCCAAATTTCTGCTGCCACTTTTTGATGGCTATTAATATTTTTCATTTGTGTTCTTTATATCAAACATGAACATGTGGTTGCAATAGCTGAAAGATGGAAAGTAAGAACAAGGCTGAGGAAATAGGATGAATATGGTAAAAGCATAATTTCTCAGAATATGTCTGTTAGCGTCTCTTTTTTATAAGATAGCACTCCATATAACAATTCATGTGGCCCATAAATGCCTCACTGAACATATTGATCATCATATTAGACATAGGAATATCTTAGTTAAGGCAATTCAGCCTGCACCTTGGTTCATAAGGTTGTCCTGGAGTATTCCTGTCCTTGGTATATACTAACAAGTTCTTGCTGTCACGTGTGCCTGTTGGGAAGTCACTGACATTCCATAAAATGTCATTAGACTTTTGTTGTCATTGCTTAGCCACAAGCATAAGCTGCTGCACTGATCCCAGTACACACTGAAATGCTTTTATCTAACACCTTGTTCTGAAAATTACAGTGGACCCTGGAAGTCTATAAAAGGCATTCTTTTGTTAGAGAAGGAAATCCTCTTCGGAAGTACTAAATAAGATAATAACTGGAAGTTCATTTACTTAAAAAAACTATGATATTAAGCTATATTTTGAGAAGTTCAGTTTCTTAAATTTGTGAGTACTTTTACCTTGGAATAATACATCTTACCATTCCATAGAGCATATAACAGAAAATGATTTATAATGTCATTTTTGTACACCAAAATTTTGGTTACTTGGAAAAAATTAAAGAATGGAAAATACAAGCAAATGGATATTATTTATTGAGGATTCATCAGGACACTCATTTGTTTTCATACCTATTGAAAAATGTTTACAAAAATTTTAGGTAATTTTCTTACCATAGCAGATCAGTATAGGTAATATAATTGGATGAGTTTTTATTGATTCAGGATCAGGCACATCTAAGAGGTATCACTGAATCTGTGATCATCATATGGTGTGGCATGATGGAATGTATAGAAAACTGAGAGGACTGTTTCTTCATTGATTCATTCACAAACATTTATTGAGTTCCTCTTGTGTGCCATGTACAGTCCCAGGCACTGGAAAATTAAAGAACACCCTGGACATTTTTTGAAATTTTTTAAAAATTTAGAAAAAATTTTTAAATTTCTTCTTGAGCGATTTTTTAAATGATTTTTATTTTCTATCAGTTTAATGTAAAATAAATCCAGTCAATTAGTTCTACATTTGCTGTAGTCCAGTAAATTGAGATTTTAATGTCATTTATTTATTTTGCTTCTTATATTTAAAGAAAGAAGACTGGAATGTATGGTTTATCTTTGGTCCAGTGAGTTTCACTTGATTGTACCTGCTCTTTCCAAACCTGGAAAGCATCTGTTCCATATAACAAATTATAACTTATCGGGTAGAATCGAAGTATGTGTTATGTGCTTTTTAGGTACATTAGATATGTGCTAATGGTCATAAATGCAAAGAGGTAAGAAGGTGTTTAGAGTTTAGGACACATATTTCATCATTACTGAAAATTAAGTCAAAACATTCAACAAATTAAATGAGCACAGTCACAGGCACATGGGACATAAATTGGAATAAAATACAGCTTGACCAGAAGGGGTTCAAAAGGGAAGGAGTAGGGGGTAGGTTTGCTATGGATATGGGGGCAGACTGACACACATGAGGTTCTATAGCAATTGCACTTCCCCTGCTTTAGCACTTCCAACATTGCTTCATATTTGTCTCATTAGGTGCCTGTATTTCCTACCAAATTGAGGCTCAACAGGGTGGGCACCTTATTTGTTTAATTCACCTTTTTTCTCTCTAGAACCTAGCACATTGCCTGGGACATAGGAGGTGATCAATAAATATTTGTTGGGTGAGTGACTATAGAGACTTGTATTAACATAAAATAGTTCTATAATAGAAGTATGAAAAAGGAGGAGAGTATAGAATAGGGAGTAGAGGAGAACTAAAACATCTTCTTCTAAGTGTATATGTTTGAAAATATTTCTATATCTAGATATAGTTAAAACTAGTTTTATTTGTATTCTGTCAGAACACTCTTGGAGCAGATATTTTTGCCTATTGATTCTATGATGACATTTGCAAATTGTGGAATAATTCCTGAAGCAATAAAAACTAAATTATGTTCAGTAGCAAATAACCTAAATTCTATGAAGATTAGTAACCCAAGTACTATAAATACAGTAACTCTGTTAATTAGATTAGTTGATTAGCATGAACACCCAGTTCTTTACTACAATAGATACCAGAGGCAATTTGGTAGACTTGAGAGAGAGGCTATCTGTAGTCTTAGGTAATTGGAGTTAACATTTTAGGGTTGAAAATAACACTTCATTTTTTGTTAAATATTAGTCTAAGAAGAGAAAAGTATTCCATCTCATTATTAAGTGTAAGCACATTATTTAAATATAAGCATTAGAAACTGTGCATACTTATAATCTGAACTTGGTCATCTTTCATATTTTTCAGCAAATGTTATCTTTCGAGAAGTCAGAGATATTTTAGGGGTTTTTTCAGTCATAGCTGTTTAAAGGAGAATTACATGGATCTGGACAACTTGTTTTTTAAGTAGATGAAATTATAGAACATTATTACCATTGAATGGAACTTCTTATTTGGCATAACAAAATAATGCTAGAAAATAGGGCAAATATAATAATTCTCATTATAGCTATAGGCTTATTTATGTCATTTATGTGAGAGAATTTCTTATGATATGTAGTTCTTAAGAGCATAAAATCAAAATAAAAAGACTTAAAATAAGTTTTAGCAGCTTTAATTGAAATAAAATTAAAGCCACACAAATTATTTCTTAGTATTTTTAGAAAGGGTTCTCTTATGTTATTGTTGTATGTTTATGTATGTGTTTATGATCCCTTTTGTAAATTATGGTTTAAAGAATATTATCTTATGATAAACTGTCTAGAGATACCCAACTTGGAATAATTAGTTGTTTCACCTTTTAAACACAATTATTTTGGGCACTTCTATTGTGCAACACAAAATCATCTACTTTTTGTTATAAAACCATTCAGTAATTCCATACAATGTTTTTAATGTTATATTTCTGTTTTAATATTTTTAACCAAATCTATTTTTAAAAAGTAAATTGCCACATTCTCTTGTTTATGAATTATTTATAGCTAATAAAAGTTGCCTGTATCTTGCATGAATACCATTTGATCATTTGCTACCTGATGTTTGGTTTGGATATTCCCATTCGATTAATATGAACTGAGTGGTATTGAAATAGAAGTTTTTATTTTTAAATTTGGCTTTGAGCCTTAGCAAAGTCATATATAAAGATATATGTATATATCTTTATATATCTTAGCCTTCTCTGTGTGTGTGTGTGTGTATATATATATATATCAAATAAATTGATTCCACAATTTTTAATATGGGCAATTTTAAGAGTTGTATTGTTATCTTGCCAAAACAGTAGGCAAATATATGTGTATTTGTGTATAATCAGACTTCAAGTAGTGAGACCATTTCTTTTAGGAAGATGGCTTTAAAATACCCTTAATTTTCATAGCTGATGAAGTAGAAATGAATTATCAAAATGCATAGTTTTTTAAATGTACACATGTTTGGACAATTGATAGTCTTATTTTTCTTTAAATAACCCCCCAATTTATAAATTTTTGCTATTATTCAAATAATAGTAAAAAGGAATATGATAATAAAGAATTATTTATATTAAAAAATTACAAATAGACTTGAAAAATTGATAAAGATCAAGAGTTCCTATTACAGGAAGGTGTTTTTCTAACTGCTAAATTTTTTTTTTAGACGGTTAGTGATACTTTTACCTTGTGTCTTTAGCTAGAATAGTTTCCACATTTTATAAATATATGAGGGGGTTCAACGATTAATCATATACATTATGTTTAAGAATTGGATTTTATCATAAAGCAAGTAACTGTTATAATTATTTAAGCAATTTCTGCTACTTAATTATAGATTAATATTACAGATTTGAGCTTTTTATCTAGCATTGGATAAGTTTATGATGCCTAGAGATGATAGTTTTTGGTGAGTTGTGTTTGTTACTCTGACTTCCCATAAAATTTCTCCTTTCTTAAAATATAACTACGCGGAAGCAATTAATTGAAAACAGTCTAAGTAGCTGAACATATTCGTGATGAATTTTGACAAAGAAAACATATTTTTGCATTAAAATTGCAATATCAAAAGCTTTTTGTCCTGGAAAACTAACATCTATGGGAGCAGCCATTTTAAAATAAGGGTATCAAGAAACAGTTGTAACTGATCAATTTGATATTTCCATATTCAAGAAAATTTTGTATTAATCTCCACTCCACAATCATTTAATGTGTAATATTCTAGTAAACTTGTAAATATATTTTTAAAATAAACTTTATCTTGATTCTAGAAAAATCTTTATTGATGTGAAGCAAATCAAATAAACATCTGTACATCTTCTTTCCAATAAAGACTGGAGGCATGGTTTCATTACATTTTGTCAAATGCATATATTTATTATTCTTTTATCAAATTCAGTAAAAGAGTTACTTGATTGCTTTTCTTTACTTCAATGGAAAGGATAGATGGAGAGGCATTTTGTTTGGGTTTCATAACTATGTATTTTATCGTGAAATGAATATATGAAAGCATTGCTTCTAAAATTATTAGTTGAGATTCATGAGATAAGGAATCCTAAATTAACTTTTTTCTTGCAATTACTGAGACTTATTGTATGCCCTGTATTTCCCAAATCTGTAGTGTTCTTTTTAATATAAGCATGTATGATGCATCTATATCTCATAACTTTATGTGTTTATGTTTGTATGTGCATATATATAATTCATTGGAAATATACATGATAATATCATGCATTTCTAAAAATCTAGAGATAGGAATTTTTGTTGTTGTATGATCTTGGAAAAGTCACACTCTGAATCTTTTGTAAAATATAACATATTTATATATTGTAAAATATTTATAAGCATTACATATTTATATAGTATAACTTTGCAAGTCATGTGTTTGTCAATCAAATCTGCAGATAAGTAAACATAAAAAGCTTCTTTGACATAGTAGTTTTGGTCTCTGTTACATGGAGAGAGAGAGAGCATGCAGGCAAGTTAGCAATGGAACACATACATAGAACCGAAAGCAGTTTGAAAAGCTCTGACTGTGAACATTTGGCACTTTTGATCTATGTATTTTTTTTACAAGAGGTTTATTCTGTTGGTGTTAAAGATTTTAGACTTTACTTCTCCTGATGCTCGGAAACTTCTTTGGAAGGCCAGATAGAGAGTGAATAAAATAACTCTGTTTAACTCCTGAGTGATGGTAGCTACAAGGAATTTTATACTCTTTCCACTGTGCTACTCTGTTGAGAATTGATTCTTTCTGATTGTAGGGATGATTTAAATCAATGATAATTAAACTGACCTGTTATAATACCAGAGCACATTTTGTTCTTACTAAAAATAGGTTTGGTTTCTGTCAATATGTAGTGTTTGCATGACAGAAGGAAGACAGTTAAGGAAAAGGAGTTTATTGAATAGTATATTATCACATTCTTTCTTATAAGCAATTATGAATATATGCATGTTGTATATTTACACACATAGCCATACAACATAGAGATTCCTCTTTGCCCTATTTGTTTTAAAAATGCATATCAAGCACATAGAGAAATCAACTGTATAAAGATAAAATGATTCCCTTTAACTACTGGTGCGATTAGTCACTTGGTGAGAAAGTAGCTTATGGTCTATGGGAAGCACAACAATTTCATTTGGACTGGGTTTTAAGCAAGTCATTGTTTCATTTGGAAAATGTGAAATCGGTGAATGGGCTTGTTCTCTTTGTAGAGGATTACAATAACACACGGAAGCTTATGAGTGCTTCTGACAGATGTGTTGGCGGTTTGCCACAAAGCGAAGGGTGCGGCCCTGACTGACAACTTGCAATTATATTATGATGAATGGTTCTGATGTGTGTTCAAGAGAAAACCACTTTCTAGAAAGTGAAAGTCATACATACGGTTCCTATAAAAAAATCAGCTCAAATAAAGTATCATAACTTTCATTTTATTTTAGCATTTGGTGGGCTAACCAATTTGAGTGCCTCTCCTTTCATAAAAGTCTGTTTTTGATAAATCAAGGACCAAATCCAACATTTTTGTGGGGAAAACTAATTTGATACCAGTTTTGGCATCAAAATTACTTTATCTGCATTTTCGAAAAAACTGACATGTCAGAGAACTCTCTAAGGCTTACACACTTAAAATATAGACACATGTCCATAGTGTGGCCAGCAAGATTGCTGGAGTCAAGTGTTCGAAGGGAAACTGCTCTTTTTTGACTGAGCCAGTTCTCCTTCTTGATAGGTTCTGTTGTCTGCTTAACATCGAAAAGCAAGACAAGTGGACCAAAGCTTTGGGTCATTTTGAAATTGTCTTCACCATTTTCTGACTTAAGAAAAATCTGAGTATGGCATCAGAATGTAGATTTTTCAAGAGTTAGTATGCCTCATCATTATGGAAATTCATTACTCAGTGATGAAGCTATAACATAAAATACGAATTAATGAAACTGGTGTTTTTATCTTCATAAATTAAGAAGAAATTGACTAGTTTGCAAAAGCTAAATAAAAAAGTTAGGTTTTGAATGTCTTTTATTGCACAATAGGTAAATTGTGCAATTTTGTAAGTAACTTTCAGCCTGTATCTTATTTAAAATCCTGTTATTTTTTAAATGTAAATTTTTGCCTGAGTCTCTGAGGAGCTCAAGTCATGATATTTTTGCAGTTAGGCAGGCAACACTTATTAAAGATATTTAGTAGTAAGCATTACTATAATTATGAAGATGAATTTCAAATACATGATGTAATATTTAGCATATAAAGGAATATAGCCATAATAGCCAAACTCTTCAGAAATAATCACATAAAATAAGGCATTAAATAATATTATTTTTAAAAGATAATCTAAAAACTGGAGAAAGAGGGATCACTGATAGATATACTGTCAATTTCTCAAAATTTAATAGATTGTTTTGTATAAGTCAAATTAAAATAAGGTCATATAAAGGTTTGAGATAATCCAAAAGCAATTTTTGAATGACTTTAAGTCTCGGTTTACAGTATCCAGTTTTTGTCCTTTGGACTTGTTTTTCTCTATTTCCCTTTGCGACATTTAGGGTGTGTCAACTGTGGCATTTTAATAGTGGGACATTTTCATTGTTGCTGAAATAAATTAAATATTTCGTAGTAAAAGAATGGTAATGTAGAAACTACAGCATTCTAGTGCAAGAATCAGGAGTCCTACAGTTTTACTGTAGATAGAACTTCTAAGAGGAAAAAAAAAAGACATTCACATAGGCTTTTAGTGTTTTGGCTCAGTTCGCATTAGTTTTCCTCAGGGACTGACTCATCACTTACCCTTCAAACCTGTACATAGAACAAGAACATGAAGTCTCTGTCGACTAGGGTTTTCTGTTTGGTTGTCCATATTTGGAGCCATCTGAATTTTCTTTACCTGGTAAGGTTTAGGCCTGAATTCTAGCCTCAATTGATAATGTATAAGAATTTTCTATAATTTAGAACTTGAACCTTTATTGTTAAAGTGGTTTGTAGTTTTTATCTTTATCCATGTCCAAATTGTTTGGTTAAAACATGTTATTTTTACCTTCATGCTTTCTTTCACCATCTAGATTATCTGTCCCCTCTTTTTTTTTTTCCAAACTCTAAATGTAGTGTTGTTGGTATGAGGCCCCGATCTCAGTACTTGATTTAGTTATTACCTGGAAGAGGAGCATTCACCAACCATTTGTACGTGCCAGTTAAGGCCTGTTGCAAAGTCTGGCATCTAAGCTATGACCTCTGAGTAATATCTTCTAGTGTATAGATTTGATCAGATGGAGTGTATATTTGTGGGAAGAAAGTAGATTGTATTGTTTTTTGTGTGTACCATAGGTCATAATTATTATAATGTTTATAGGATGATAAACTCATTATTATAGGATAATAAACTCATTAGGCAATTATGTCTTGTTGAGATATTTGAAACATTATTTGTTTTTAACTTGCAAACTCTCAGGTAGGTAATAATTAGATTTCATTTGGGATATTTTATTTAAATGGAAGGTGTCTGGAATGAACTGCATATGGTCTTTGTTTTTAATTTTTTTCATTCTTTGCCATTTTGAAAATAAGCTAGGCACTGGCTAAGTACTTTTCGTACATGATCTCATTTAGTAGATATAGATACTATTATTATCCTCACTTTGAAAATGATGAAATTGACTTAATCAAGGCCACAAAGTTAATAATTGACAGAACCTAGATTTGAAAGCATGTTGAATAACTCCAAACCCAATGTGATTAACTCTCATGCTTACTATAAGGAAAATGGGCTGTAAAATGAGATTTCACATTCCCTTTCTAGCAGAGGAGGAAAGAATATAAATGAATGTGGGATTTCCTTTCTCCACCCCCGATCCAAAGAAGTTTTAGAGTCTTTGAGGCAGTTAGTGCTCTAGGCTGAGGGATGAATGGAGGGTCGGTAGCCTACGAAGAAGATCCACTTTTTGTTAAGTATTTGTAGAAGATAGCAGACTTTCTTAAGCAGGGCAATTTTTCCTTTCTGTCCTGTTGGCCTCTTTGTGGAGATGCTGTTCATATAGTGTCTTAGACAGCTCAGGCTACCATAACAAAATACCATAGACTGATGGCTTAAACAACAGAATTTATTTCTCATAGTTATGGAGGATTGGAAGTCCACGATCAAGATGCCAGCTGATTCTGTTCCTGGTGAGAGCTCTTTTTTTTGGCTTGCATATCTGTACCTAAACTCATGACTTCATCTAAACCTAATTAGTTCCCAAAGACCCCATCTCCAAGCACAATCATATATTGGGTATTAGCACTTCAACATATAAATTTTTAGGGGGAAATAGTTTAGTCCCTGGCACATAATCTTCCCATACCCTTTAGGTGCTTTGCCTTACAGCTAGGGTTCTGTGGTGACACTGATTAATGTTTAGCTTCTCCCACTTAAGTGTTCCTTGATGCTAGACATGATGGACATATATGGTTCAGATTAAGCTATCTTTTAGTAGGCAACCCACTCTGTAAAAACTGAATTTGACATTATCTCATTGATTTCTTGCTGGAAATTGAGGCACAGTTATGCTTCAGGTGGCATAACTATTAACTGGCGAAACTTAAATCAGTGAGGAATGCTTTCAACTGCAAGTATCAACAACATAACAAACAAAACAAAATATCCAATCTACCTTATTTTAAAAAAATAGGTGTTTAATTTTCACACGTAACAATAAGTCTAATGTAAGCACTTTCTGGTATTGGTACGGGGGGTAAACATGTTAGAACCTGACCTGCATCCCTGCAATTCTTCTGGCCATCCCTTCATCATTATAAGGTGGCCGTGGTAGCCCCACATTCTAAGAGAAAGTTCAGAGGATGGTGCCTGGTAGAATATCTCTTTTTTTAAATCAAGGTAAGAACAAATTTCCCAGCAGCCCCAAAGCAGGCTTCCTCCTATGTCTCATTGTTTAGAACTAGGTCATATGGTCAATGGGCCTAGCTATAAAGGAGACTAGTAAAGCAACTTTACAAGCCTCTCTAGTGGAAAGCAGGTGAAGGATAAAGGGGCTGTGAATGGCTTTTCAATTGCCAAACAACAGAGTCTGTTACAGGCCACAATTCTAGCTTAGTTCTTTTGATTTAATCTTGCTGACCCTCTGGCAGGGTCTCTATCTTAGCTTAGGGAAGACTTACTCATGTTTTTTGCAAATCTAAGGAGTCATGTTTTTGTGTCCTCTCAGACATAATTTTGAGTGACATTTACTGAAAATAGTAGAAATAAGTTTGGTAAACATCACTTTAGTGGTTAAAAGCACAGGTTCTGGACTGAGACTGCCTGGGTTAGAATCTCATTTCTACTACCTGTTGTCTGTCTTACTTTGGGGAGGTTACTATTCTTGCCTCATCCCACAGACTTGTAATGTTAATGAAATTCTTGATATAGAGCACATAGTTCAAGTGTATAGCATATTATATTGAGAGTTATCATATCAAGTACTCAATAATAATTACTTATTATTATCACTGGATAGAAAGAAAACAAAAGTTTACCAGAAGACTACAAATAAGCATAAAGTAGAATATTAATCTATTTATATTACTATTTGTAAGGTAGTATCTAAGAGGGTATTTACTGTCTGACGTGAGGAAAGCCAAGACAGTGCATGAAATGATTTCAAGTGATAACAGAAAACTAGACAAATTTTCAAAGAAAGCAAAATTCATATTTAGTGTCCTTGTATAGGTTGCCACCCTCCCCCCAACCCTGTTATTGTCTCTGGCTACCCTTGCTGAAATGTATCCTCCTCTAAAATTACCCTTGTCTCCTTTCCCCTCATCAAATAGGCCCTTTGCACAAGTAGTCTTAGGTGATACTAGGAGAAAGATCTAATTATTTGATTAAAGTAATTCACAATAAAATATTAATGACCAATTGGCTTAACTCTCCAAAGGAAGAGCTGTTTTGTTCTAAAGATGAGCTTATGAATTGCAAAGAATCCTTGCTTTATGTTATATATAAGGGGGGTTCGGGAAAATGTAGTTTAAAAAAATTTCAAGCATACAAAAAAAGAAAATGGTATAATGAACCCTCCAGTATTCATTACCCGGATTCTAGAATTTTCAAGATATTTTGTTCTCTGTTCATTAGTCTTTTCTTTCTTTTCCTTTTATTTTTTTCTGAACTAATATGAAGATTTTTAAAGTAAGAAGTGTAGTTTTTTAATGTCCCTTGCCTAGTCTACCATTACATCATTGCACTTGTATGCCAGAAGAATAAGGGCTGGTGATTTGTCACTGGGAGCTGAAACGTCTAATAATTGATCTAGGGTTGCGATTTTGCCTATTATCAATGGGGTAGCTGTCTAAAAATTCTTCGGGATAAAAAAAATCTAGTTGTGACCTTTGTAGTATCATTTTGTGTGCTGAGGATTAACCTCATTTTCAGGCAGCATGATGAATATAGCCCTTTTACTCTTGTTATTGTTTTAAAATTAAACAAATTCAGAAAAGTGCAAAGAGAATAATCATTTATATTCTTACCATACAGAATTAAACATGGTTAATCTCTTGGTGTATTTGCTTCAGTTCATTTTTAAAGAAAAATGATTCTATTGCTTTTATTAAAAATATCATTTTGAGGAAATGTAGAAAATATGAAAATAAAAGTAGAAAAGTTAATACCACCACCTAAAAATTATCATAAGCAATATTAGATATCATTCTTAAACATTTATATAAATAGACTAGTGGGTGGATGGCAGATGGATGAATGGGCAGATGGAAAGACTTTTGTAAAAATGAGATCATATTGTAAATAGAAATGGACACATTTTATTTTACTTCATTCTAAAAGACAGAAAAGAAACTTAAGTAGAATTAAAAGGGTTGCTGAATCCAAAATAAATGTTTATTTTCAGTATTAGAGATAATATTTGCTAAAAGAGTCCCCTCAAGATTTAAAAACAGAGGAGGGCATTATGAAAAATTAAGAGATTTTCTCATTATGTTTTCTTTTTAAAAGCTACTTATATGTTTTTTTAAATTTATTTATTTAATTTATTTATTTTTTGCTGCGTTGGGCCTTTGTTGCTGCGCGCAGGCTTTCTCTAGTTGCGGCGAGCGGGGCTACTCTTTGTTGCGGTGCGCGGGCTTCTCATTGCGGTGGCTTCTCTTGTTGCGGAGCATGGGCTCTAGGCACGTGGCCTTCAGTAGTTGTAGCACGCGGGCTTCAGTAGTTGTGGCTCACGGGCTCTAGAGCGCAGGCTGTTGTGGCCTCTCCCATTGCGGAGCACAGGCTCCGGACGCACAGGCTCAGCGGCCATGGCTCACGGGCCCAGCCGCTCCGCGGCACGTGGTATCTTCCCAGACCGGGGCACGAACCCGTGTCCCCTGCATCGGCAGGCGGACTCTCAACCACTGCGCCACCAGGGAAGCCCAACTTACATGTTTTTAAGTGAAACGGTTGGTTTCCTGCTTAGAAAGATAAGGGCATTATATACTCTTAAAATTTCTCCCAAATGTCCACCACCCACTTCTGAGTTTTTCTTATTTTACTACTTTTGCATTGCCTAGGTTTATAATATTTAAATTCTGTTTTGTAACCATAATTCCATAGTTGTTTAGTGTTTATTCCATATGTATATAAATGCGGTCATCACTACTGGTTCTTTTACTATAGCTTCCCTTTTTCTTACTTTATTTCACTTTCTTTCTTAATTGGTTGAATTTCATTTTTGAGACGCTTCCCTCTCAACCCCAAGAAGGGCTTAGGGGGTCTAGTGTTTGCAAAGTTCTATCACAGTTGAGTCTACCTGCCTTTCATCTTCATATGTGAATGACATCTTTCTGTAGCATAATGTTGTTGGTCATGCAGTCTTCTCTCCAGGATTTTATATATATTTCCTCTTTGTTGGTCCCTTGCTATTTTTGTTTGGAAGTTTAAGAAAATTATTTCTCAGGGGTTAGAAGATAGTGGAATAGAGTAGGGAGAACTCAGCTGAGGCATTATGTAGCTTTTATTTTGGGGCTGAGCTGTCTTTTCTGAGATTTTATAACTTGCCTTATTCATAGTTCAGTTCATCTAATTGGGAATGAGGTCAGGGTTTACCATTCATTCAGGAGGATGCTTTTTGGGTCATTCCCCAAATTTGTTGTGTCGACCTAGAAATTTGTTCTGTTTTAACATCTGTCAGACAGAAATAGCCCTCTTGTTCACTTTTCCTATTTATCTATTGCTTCCTAGTTTCCTTTTCTACTACACTTCAGGCTGAAGATAAAAAAGATAACAAAACTCATTCAGTTTGCTTCTTTCCAAATTTGGGAATATTATTGACAATTCTTAAAATTTTATTGACTTACCCACATCATCTTTGTGACTTTCCTTGGTCTGCATAATCTCTGTTTCTTTCTAGGTACAAGAACATTTATGATTTTCATCTCCTATATCCTATCCTATCCTATCGTGTCATGTCATATCATACCTTAACATGTCCTTTGTCACTATGAAGTGACACTCCTTATATGGTCGTATAATGGTAACTCAGTTTTGTCTTTATTAATATAGCAACTTAGTCTTATCATGGTGTATGTCTTTCCATTCTTTTACTCCTAATCTATTTGTGTTTATCTTTTACATTTTAAGTGGGTTTCTTATAAGCGGCATATAATTGGGTTTTGCTTTTTAATCTAATCTGACAGGTTTTACCTTTTTTTTTTTTTTTCGCCGTATGCGGGCCTCTCACTGCTGTGGCCCACCAGTTGCGGAGCACAGGCTCCGGATGCGCAGGCTCAGCAGCCATGGCTCACGGGCCCAGCCGCTCCGCGGCATGTGGGATCTTCCCGGACCGGGGCACTAACCCATGTCCCCTGCATCGGCAGGCGGACTCTCAACCACTGCGCCACCAGGGAAGCCCCTCAGTGTATTTTTTAATTCAGACATTTTTATTTTCATCTTTAGAAGTTTGGCTCTTTTATTTGTTTATATGTTTTCTGTATCTCTATTTAACCTTTAAAAATTTTCCACTATCTTATTGAACATATAGACGTAGTTTTAACAACTGTTTTAATGTCTTTGTCTACTAATTTTAACATCTATATTATTTTTAGTTCAGTTTCAGTTGACTGATTTTTCTTCTCTCTAGGGTCATATTTTCCTGCTTCTTTGCATGCATGTATTTTTTTAAGTACATTAAAAAAACTTTTTATTTTATATTGGAGTATAGCTGATAAACAGTGTTGTGAGATAGTTTCAGGTGCAGAGCAAAGTGACTCAGCTGTACTTATACATGTCTCCATTCTCCCTCAAACTCCCCTCCCATCCAGCTGCCACATAACATTGAGCAGAATTCCCTGTGCTATACAGTAGGTCCTTATTGGTTACCCATTTTAAACATAGCAGTGTGAACATGTCAATCCCAAACTCCCTAACTGTCCCTCCCCACAACCCTTCCCCCCTGGTAACCATAAGTTCGTTGTCTAAGTCTGTGAGTCTGTTTCTGTTTTGTAAATAAGTTCATTTGTATCTTTTCTTTTTTTTAGATTCCGCATATGAGTGATGTCATATGATATTTCTCTTTCCCTGTCTGACTTGCTTCACTCCGTATGACAATCTCTAGGTCCATCCATGTTGCTGCAAATGGCATTATTTCATTCTTTTTAATGGCTGAATAATATTCCATTGTATATATGTACCACATCTTCTTTCTCCATTCCTCTGTCAATGGACATTTAGGTTGCTTCCATGTCTTGGCTATTGTAAACAGTGCTGCAATGAACATTGGGGTGCAGGTATCCTTTCGGACCATGTTTTTCTCTAGATATATGCCCAGGAGTGGGATTGCAGGGTCATATGGTAGCTCTATTTTTAGTTTTTTAAGAAACCTCCATACTGTTCTCTCCACACCCTCTCTAGCATTTATTGTTTGTGGATTTTTTGATGATAGCCATTTTGACTGATGTGAGGTGATATCTCATTGTGGTTTTGATTTGTGTTTCTCTAATAATTAGTGATGATGAACATCCTTTCATGTGCCTCTTGGCCATCTGTATGTCTTTTTTGGAGAAATGTCTATTTAGGTCTTCTACCCATTTTTTGATTGGGTTGTTTGTTTTGATGATATTAAGCCTCATGGGCTGTTTGTAAATTTTGGAGGCTAATCCCTTGTTGGTCATGTCATTTGCAAATATTTTTTTCCAATCTGTGTGTTGTCTTTTCGTTTTGTTTTTGGTTTCCTTTGCTGTGCAAAAGCTTTTGAGTTTAATTAGGTCCCATTTGTTTATTTTTGTTTTTATTTCCATTATTCTGGGAGACAAATCGAAAAAGATATTGCTGCGATTTATGTCATAGAGCGTTCTGCCCATGTTTTCCTCTAGGAATTTTATAGTGTCCAGTCTCACATTTTGGTCTTTAATCCATTTTGAGCTCATTTTTGTGTATGGTGTTAAAGAATGATCTGATTTCATGTTTTTACATATAGCTGTCCAGTTTCCCCAGCACCATTTGTTGAAGAGACTGTCTTTCCACCATTGTGTAGTCTTGCCTCCTTTGTCTTAGATTAATTGACCATAGGTGCATCGTTTGTTTCTGGGCTTTTCATCCTGTTCCATTGATCTGTATTTCTATTTTTATGTCAGTACCATACTGTTCTTTTTGTTTTGTTTTTTTTTAGATGTTGGGGGTAGGAGTTTATTAATTAATTTATTTTTGCTGTGTTGGGTCTTCGTTTCTGTGCGAGAGCTTTCTCTAGTTGAGGCAAGCGGGGGCCACTCTTCATCGCGGTGCGTGGGCCTCTCACTATTGCGGCCTCTCTTGTTGCGGAGCACAGGCTCCAGACGCGCAGGCTCAGTAGTTGTGGCTCACGGACCTAGTTGCTCCACGGCATGTGGGATCCTCCCAGACCAGGGCTCGAACCCGTGTCCCCTGCATTAGCAGGCAGATTCTCAACCACTGCGCCACCAGGGAAGCCCAGTACCATACTGTTTTGATGACTATAGCTTTGTAGTATAGTCTGAAATCAGGGAGTCTGATTCCTCCAGCTCCATTTTTCTTTCTCAAGATTGGTTTGGCTATTTGGGGTCTTTTGTGTCTCCATACAAATTTTAAGATTTTTTGTTCTAGTTCTGTGAAAAATTGCCATTGGTAATTTGATAGGGATTGCATTGAATCTGTAGATTGCCTTGGGCAGTATAGTCATTTTCACAATGTTGGTTCTTCCAATCCACAAACATGGTATGTCTTTCCATCTGTTTGTGTCTTCTTTGATTTCTTTCATCAGCGTCTTATAGCTTTCGCAGTACAGGTCTTCGGTCTCCATAGATAGGTTTATTCCTAGGTATTTTATTCTTTTTGATGTGATGGTAAATGGAATTGTTTCTTGAATTTCTCTTTCTTATCTTTCGTTTTTAGTGTATATAAATGCAATAGATTTCTGTGTATTAATTTTGTAACCTGCTACTTTACCAAATACATTGATGAGCTCTAGTAGTTTTCTGGTAGCATCTTTAGTATTTTCTATGTATAGTATCATGTCATCTGCAAACAGTGACAGCTTAACTTCTTCTTTTCCGATTTGGATTCCTTTTATTTATTTTTTTCTTCTTTGATTGCCGTAGCCAGGAATTCCAAAACTATGTTTAATAAAAGTGGCAAGAGTGGACATCCTTGTCTTGTTCGTGATCTTAGAGGAAATGCTTTCAGCTTTTCACCATTGTGTATGATGTTAGTTGTAGTTTGTTGTATACTGAGGTATGTTCCCCCTATGCCCACTTTATTATTTTGAGGTATGTTCCCTCTGTGCCCACTTTCTGGAGAGTTTTTTTATCATAAATGGGCACTGGATTATGTCAAAAGGTTTTTTTCTGCATGTATTGAGATGATCATATGTTTTTTATTCAATTTGTTGATGTGGTGTATCATACTGATCGATTTGCGGATATTGAAAAATCCTTGCCTTCCTGGGATGAATCCCACTTGATCGTAGTGTATGATCCTTTTAATGTACTGTTGGATTCAGATTGCTAGTATTTTGTTGAGGATTTTTGAGTCTATGTTCATCAGTGATATTGGCATGCCTGTATTTTTTTTTTTTTTTTTTTTGCGGTATGCGGGCCTCTCACTGTTGTGGCCTCTCCCATTGTGGAGCACAGGCTCTGGACGCACAGGCTCAGTGGCCATGGCTCACGGGCCCAGCCGCTCCGCGGCATGTGGGATATTCCCAGACCGGGGCACGAACCTGTGTCCCCTGCATCGGCAGGCGGACTCTCAACCACTGCGCCACCAGGGAAGCCCCATGCCTGCATTTTTTAATTAGATACTAGGCTTAGTGAATTTTAACTTGGTTGGGTATTCCCATAAAGATTCTTGAGCTTTGTTCTGGGCTGTTAAGTTACTTGGAAACAATTTGATCCTTTAAGGTCTTGTTTTAAGCCTTATCAAACAGGATAAGGCAGCATTTAGTCTAGTGCTTGTTTTACCCCACAACTGAGGCAAAACATTTCCGAGTACTCTACATTATGCCCCATGAATTATGACACTTTCCACTTTGGCTAGTGAAGATAGAAACTGTTCTTAGGCCTTTATGAGCTACTGGGATTTTCCCCTCTAATCCTTTTGGGTGGTTCTTTTCCTGGCTTCATATAGTTTTCTCACTTGTATTCACCAATCAGTACTCAGTTACAGACTTGGAGGAGGACTGGGGTGGGAGAGAGAGAGGGGAGTCTGCAGATATCTGGATTTCTCTTTTTGTGCAGCTTCCTCTTTTCCAGTACTCTGCATTGTGAATTCTAGTCACCTTAGTCTCCCTGAACTTTCAGTTTTAGTTTTAGCTCCTCAACCCAGGAAAATAGCTAGATTCTTTTTCCCTGTGCTGTAGCTTGGAAACTCTTTCCTGGCAGTAAGGTGGGACAGTAGTAGAACTCATTGGTTTCCTGTTTCTCAGGGAATACTGTCCTTGTTGCCTGATGTCCAATATCTTGAAAACAGCTATTCCATAAAGTTTTTTCATTTTTGCTTAGTAGTAGGAAGGTAAATCCAACTCCTGTTACCCTATCTTGGGCAAATAATACAATCTAAAACTATATTGAGGGGCAATGGGGAGTGGTTGCTCAATTGGTATAAAGTTTCAGTTACACAAGATGAATTAGCTCTAGAGACCTGCTGTGGAGACTAGTGTCTATACTCACCAGTACTGTATTGTGCACTTAAAAATTTTTAAAGGATATATCTCATATTCAGTATTTTTACAACAACAACAAAATCCAAACAAAACCACAAATGGACACAAAGAAACTTTTAGAGGTGATAGATATATCTATTACCTTGATTGTGGTAATGGTTTCATAGATATATGCATATGTCCAAACTCATCAAATTGTATACATTAAATATATACAGTTTTATGTATACCAATTATACCTTATAAAGCATTTTTTAAATAAGGAGAAATAGAAAAAAACTATTGAGATGACAATTGTAACCTATCAAATTGTTGAAAATTAAAAATATGAGACACATTCTTTTGGCAAGGCTGTGAAGAAAGAGGCAGTTTCATTTTATAGGGAATGCAAACCGGTACAACTCTTTTGGAAGAGAATTTCACAATACCTATCAAAGCTACATGTGGACTTTCTTTTGACCCAGTAGTATCAATTCTAGGAATTTGCTCTGAAGGTACACCTCCAACAATATGAAAACATATATGCCCAAAACTATTTGCTCCAGCATTGTTTATAATTAGAAACAACCTAAATATTCATACACAGGTGAGTGATGGAATAAGCTGTGCCACATAGTACATAATAGAGTGCTAGTAGCTATAAAAATGATTGAGGAAGAGATCTATAATCTGATATGGAGTGATTTCCAAAATATATTGCTGAATGTGAAAGATCATTTATAGAATGCCACTTTTTATGTAGAAAGGAGGTGAAATGAGAAAATATGCACTTATCTGCTTGATTGTGCAGAAAGAAAGAGAAGAACGGTAAATCAGAAACTACTGAGACTGGTTACTTCGAGATGATTGATAGAAGTAGAGTAGAAAAGATAATGAGTTTAGGGTAGAGTGGATGGGGATGGGGGGGTAACACTGCTCTGAGTATACTTTTGTGTAGTTGTGACTTTTAGAACCATCTTACTTTTTCTCATACTAAACAGACAAACAAACAAGAATGGGAGAACCAAAACGAATACAAGCAGAAATAAAGGAATTTAATTGTATTTCAAATAAATAACATAATCACACTTAAAGTATATGGGATGATGAGCTTTAGAACACAGTATTTTGACGATATTTTCTAGGGCTAAACAATAAAAAGCTTGAAAACAAATGTGCTCTACTAGTAGGCTTGTCTCTTAAAGTAGTGTGGGTTAGCCATTCTGAAACTAACTTACGTATTATAGGATTGAACAAACAAAATAAATACATTGTGGATAATGAGTGTTAGGTTTTTTGCTTTGGGAGACGAAAGCTATAAATATGGTCAGGGCAAAGGCTAGAATAATTCCTGCCGTGTTAGATTGGAATTGGAGGTATCATTGTGAACTCGTGATCTTTGACATATATACCCCACATATCCCTATGTTTACATCCACCTCTATCTTGAAATCTCTGTAGATATAAATACGAGTAACAGAAGTGTGTGTATATGTATGTATACATAAATGTATTGCCTGGCTTGTAGTCTTCTGAGAGTCAATGAGCACACCAAACATTCAGAGGGCTTAGTACCAGTAAGCATACCTAGCACCAAATCTTGTTTCTTAAATACCATTTTCCAGTAAAAGGAAATGATGCTTCTTGGAAAAATTACTGATTTCAGGGGTGGGCAGGAACATATTTGATGAACCTGGAAGCATCTTGTGATGTTATAAAAGAATAAAGTGTTCAAAAATATGATGGGGACATGTCTAAAGGAGCAATGTTGGAGAAGCTCCTACTGGCCAAATCTGGGATAATGTAACAAAATAAATAATAATAATAATATAATAATAAATGTATATAATATTGTATAATAATAAATAATTACATAATATGTAATTGTAAATAAAAATATAAATAAATAATTATTAATAAATAATAATCCACAACTTCATCCTGAGGTATATAACTGAATAAATAAATATATTGGTCTGAGAGAAAGCTGTTTGTTACAGCATAATTTCAACTAGTAAATGTAGAAGCAATGACAGGTTAGTAAAACGTCATTTGGCAGCCATCATAGTAATCATTGTTTCAAGCAAAAATCACCAGTGAATGCTAAAGTTAGTGGCCAAAACTTTTTATAGGAAACAAGATATTTTTACAAAGTATCTCTCCGCAAGATACTTATCATTTACGAAAGGTAAAATAGTACAATGGAAGAACATGACAGACACCATCTTAATGAAGCAGTTAAACCAGTAATAGAATAAGTCAACATCATGTAGCTCCTGATATATAATGCACTGAACTCACAATATGATTTCTGTTGTATTCCGGCCAACAATGCATAACCTGACTTTGAAAAAAAACAAAGCATCCCACGAAATAACTGGTCAAGATTATGAAATACAAAGACTAAGGAGCAGTTCCAGCTTAAAGAAGACTAAAGTTACCTAGGCCTGCAATTCTGTTCTGATATTCTGCAATTCCTGGAAATGGCAAGTGGCCAGTGGCTGTTACTTGAAGACTTAAAGGAAACGAATATACAACCTTCCAGGTACTCATGAATCATCCCTTCCTCCATATTTGACAAGCAGCTTACTTGAAGGATCCTATTCAATGGCTCACAATAGTTTCTCGCAAAAGTTTAAAATAGGAAGCAAAGAATGCTTTCCCTTTCTATAGTATAACTAAAACTGTAAGTAATCTGAAAGTAATTATTCTTGGAAATTTCACTTTGGTCAGGAAGGCAATGAGAGTGATTATAGGGCTCAGTTAGTATTGTGATCCAGAAAAAGTTACATCTTAGAGAACTCTACTGGCCCTTGGGGAACTGCAAGTTAGGATAAAATCAAGGCTGTTCTTAGTCATTTTAACTTTTGTTGGAGACTTGTAAAATTTAGAGCTCCTAATCATCATTGTTATTATTATTTTATTACTGTTGTTGCCTTTTATGGAATCCACTTGAAACAAACCCCTGATCATCAAAATGCTTAGTTTTCTTGCAAATGTTTAAGTTTTAGTTTTTGAGAACATCTTACAAAGACTAAAGCAGGGGAGTGGTAGGGAGGAAAATCACCTGTCAATGGATAACTTGATATGAGACTTGTGTGAATTTTGAGAGTACAGTAGAGAGTTAGAGTTAGCAACTGATTGAAATGGGAGATTTTCTGGGTATGGAACTTCCACATAGACCATAGGATTTTCTTTCTTGGCAACTGATTATCTTGCCATTCAAGACTCTTATATCAAACTCAAGAGAAACCTAAGAATTATTGTCTGCACTTTGATCTTAATGCATCATTTATCTGACAGTAGGATGTTACCACAGTTTTTCTTCCTGTGGTGAGTCACAAGAGCAACTTAATACAGTAAAGGCAATACCTGTGTATTCAAGCACCTGCATGTAAAATAGAATTTCATATGTAAGCAGCACTATGTTGCCTGGCAAATGTAGCTACGCTAAAGAGTGTACAGTTATAGATACTTGTTACAGTTTATTAATATAGTATACAGCCTTCTTTAAACATATACTTTTGTTTATAGCTCTAGCTAATGATTACAGAACTTGCACTCTGAGACATTGTCTCTTTACTTTCAAAGAGTACACTTTTAGACTGGCTTCATTATTTTTCTTTGTTTAGCCATGCTGCATTTCAGCTTAAACTTCAGACATTCTAAGAGTATTTTTTGCCCATCTTGGTGGTAATTGTCTCCTTTAATTCAGTTCAGTATCTGGCCTATGTTTATACATTTTCCCATCTTTTCCTTTTTAAAATTGGGATATAATTGACATATAACATTGTGTAAGTTTAAGATGTACAACTTGTTGGTTTGATACATTTATATATTGCAAAGTGATTACCATCAAAGCATTAACTAACACCTCTATTATGTCACATGATGATCATTGTGTGTATGTGTGTGTGTGTGTGTTAAGAACAATTAAGATCTAGTCTCTTAGCAACTTTGAAGTTTATAATATAGTACTGTTGACTGTAATCACTATGCTGTGCATTAAATTTCCAGAATTTATCTACTAGTTGCAAATTTCATTCAGACCAAAAGATGTACATAATCTTTGAATACTGAGAACTGACTGATTTTCAGAAATTTATTGTTTATGAGCATGACTTGCCATTTTATTGCAAGTAATTGTTAAGTACCCACTTTTGATGCTCACAGTAGGGCCCAAACTTATAAACATATAAACCATTATCAGCTTCCAGTTTAGTTCATACCTGGTTCCCTCTGATACCACTAATTGTTGTCTAATTTGAATAGAAGATAGAGAGGCACATGAAGTTCATCTTTAAGCTGTGCAGGGGCTATTGAAAGAGGCTTTGTACTCTGTGCAATCAAGAGAACTGGTCAGTGTTTGAACAATACTTAGTTGAGAATTTGCTATCATTTTTCTTGTTCCCTCTCCGAATAATAAGAAAGGGCAGCATATTTAGGTTTTAGTTTAGCTTTTTAGGCTACAACATTTTTTTCCTTTACAAAAGCATAATTTTAGCTTTTATTCTTCTTTCACTCAAAATGTAAATGTTGAAAATAAGGCAAGGTTAAAAATGATAAAAAAGAAAAGCATTTGTGTTGAGGTAGAAGTTTTCAAAATGCTGATGATTACCTAATTTACTCTCCTTGCTTTGAGAGAAATGATTCTAATAAGACTAATGGCCATAACCATCCTGCTTTGAATTTACAAGCTGACTGTCATTCATCTGTGGGTCACTTTTTCATATAAAGGACAGCATTCCATTATTAAGAAAAACTACACAAACTCCAGGAATGAGAGTGGACCTCCACAAGGAGAATTTCCCGTTGGAGTGGATGGCTTACAGAGTGTCCTGGATCTGCCACCTTAAATTGTATCCTCCCCTACGGTTTTCTTACTTGGGTCTCTACTACCACTACTACCAGTACACTGAGCATTAAGAATCTGTGACTTCCTTTAAAATGTTTTCTTTGGTGCTCTAAGCATAGCCAAGACATGCTAATATATTTTAAAAGAACCAAAATCTATGGCAGAACAAAGCAAATATTTACAGAAAAAAACCGTAGTATTAAAACTAAGTGTACAAAATACTATTTGCTTGTCCTGTGGATCCCAGTAAGATTTACTGCACCCTAAATCCTCTCATCATTCATTTTCATTGATTCTACATATTTTTAACTAGACTACATGTTTTAGTTGTCAACTATGTTCCAGTGGCTATGCTGGACACAAAGAATGTGCTAGTGAACAGAATAGATGTGTTTCTTGGCCTCTTGGAGCTTATAGTCTCTTAGAGTGGACTGATGGTGAACTAGTTACGATAAAATTTGTTGAAAGTCATGACTTAGGCATTTTAAGATTCCACTAGTCTTTTGAAGGCATTCCTGAGGAAATGACTCTTAAATTATGACTGAATGAATAGGAGTTACTGGGTAAAAGAAAGTGGTGGAATGTTTCAGGCATGCTAAAGAGCACATGTAAAGGTCACAGGGAAGAGAGAATTTAGCAGGTGGTGTCTAGTGCATTGTAGAAACTGAATTTCATTATGGAGTAGAAGGGAAAGAGTAGAGAGTGGTGAAAAGAACAGGTGGAGAGGTAAGTGAGTTCCAGAACATGGAAGACATTTTAAAAGATTTAGGCTTTTATCTAAGGGTAAATATTTGAAGAATTTGAAATCAAAGGTTGGAGAAACTTTGTACCTCTCCTGGATTCCTTCATTCCATTCTGCAGTTACTTGTCTTCTTATAATAATAGTCATGTGAAAGGTATCATTTTACTTTTAGCTGCAGGAACTAGACAATTTGTCCCTTTTTCCGGACCAAGACAAAGATACATGCATTTTTCAGACACTCTGGGATCTTGTAATTTTATTTCCATTTCTGTTCTGAGGAGCCTGGCTTTTCCATAGCCAAATGACCTCTTTTTGGCTTAAGTAGTAGTTGTGTTCATCTCTGCAGTAGTCTGTGGAGACCTACTAGATTAAATATTTCACCTCAACAACAAGTGGGATACTCACTTTACAAAATATTATTCATTTCCATTTCACAATATAACATATAGAATTATGCCTGAATACAGTGTAATAATTCTTTATTTTTATTTTTGCAAAAGTATAGCATACATATTGTAAAACGTACAAACTAAAGTGTACCACCTAGTAAATTTTTATATAGGTTTATGCTCATGTAACCACCATCCACAGCAAGATAGAGAACAATTCCAATTCCCAAAAGGCTCCCTCATTCTCCCTCCCAATCATAACCTCTGAAAGATAATCACTATTCTCTCATATCACCAGAAATTGTCTGTTCTTGAACTTCATATAAATATATTTAAATAAAGTGTATATTTCCTTGTATTGGGCTTTTTTTCACTCAACATAAAGTCTCTATTGTTACAGGTAATAGTTCGTTCTATTTTGTTGCTGTGTAGTATTCTGTATTTATTGGTTGTCTTTCTACCAGTGCACACTGTGTAATACCTGTAGATTTGTAATAAAATCATATAGCAGAATAGTCTTTAAAGTTTGCTCTTATTCAAACTTTTCTTGACTCTTCACGATCCTTTATGTTTGCACATAAATTTTAGAATTACTTGTTAATTTCTACAAAAAATTTAGGGATTTAAATTTGGACTGCAGTATGTCTATAGATCAACTTGGAAATAATTTACATCTTAAAAATATTATGACTTCCAATTCATTAGCACAATATATCCTTCCATTTATTTGTATTAAAAATTATTTTAGTAATGGTTTGAAGAGCTTTTCCCCTATGTATGTGTAAAGAAATCCTGCACATTTTATAGATTTATTGTTTTTTAATACCTTATTTTCTATTTTTTGCCTATGTGTGGAAATATATTTTAATGTAAACCTCATATCCAGAAATCTTGCTAAATATACCTATTAATTATATAGTTTATTTTAGGCTTTAAAACTTTTTTCAGTTATATAATCAATTGTGTAATTTCCAGTTATGCTGTCAATCAGTCTGTGAATTATAAATTTTATTTCTTATTTTCTATTATATGTACTCTCTTTAGTTAATAAAATTTACTTTTTAAAGCAGCTTTAGACTCACAGCAGAATTAAGTGGAAAGTACAGAGAGTTCTCATATATCTCTGACCTTACACACACAACTTCTCCTGCTGTCATTTCCCAAACCAGAGCAGTACATTTGTTAAATCGAACCTACATCATCATCCAAAGTCCATAGTTTACATTAGGGTTCATCTTTGATATTGTACATTCTGTGGATTTAACAAATATGTAGTGACATCAATCCACCATTGTAATATCATGCAGAATAATTTCATTGCCCTAAAAATCCTGTGCTCTGTCTATTCATCCCTCACCGCCCCCCCCCACCATAAGCCTTGGCAACCACTAATCTTCTTACAGTTTCCATAGTTTTTCCTTTTCCAGAATGTCATAAAGTTGGAATCATACAGTATGTAGACTTTTCAGATTGGCTTCTTTCAGTTAATAATATGCATTTAAGTTTCCTCCATGTCTTTTTATGGCTTTGGATCACATTTCTTTTTATCGCTGAATAAAATTCCATTTTCTGGATATACCACAGTTTATTTATCCGCTCACCTACTGAAGGACATCTTGGTTGCTTACACGTTTTGGTAATTATGAATAAAGCTGTTATAAACATCCATGTTCAGGTTTTTGTGTAGATATAAGTTTTCAGTTCATTTCAGTAAATACCAAGGAGTGAAATTGCTGGGTCATATGTTAAGAGTATGTTTAGTTTTGTAGGAAACCACCCAATTGTCTTCCAAAAAGCTTTATCATTGTGCATTCACGCTGGCAATGAATGAAAGTTCCTGTTGCTCCATTTCCTTTCTGGCATTTGGTGTCATCGAGTTTGGATTTTGGCCTTGTTTTTTTTAATTGAGATATAATTGACATAAAACATTATATTAGTTTCAGATTACAACATAATGATTTGATATTTGTATATATTGCGCGGTGATCACCACAGTAAGTCTAGTTAACATTCATCATTCTTAGTTACAAAATTTTTTTATGTGATGAAAACTTAATAACTTTCAAATATATGATACAGTATTATTAACTATAGTCATTATTCTGTGCATTACATCCCCAAGACTTAATGTATTTTATAACTGGAAGTTTGTACCTTTTGACACCCTTTACTCATTTTGCCTACACCATACCCCCTGCCTCTGGCAACCACCAATCTGTTCTCTGTATATGTGAGCTCAATTTGTTTGTTTAATTTTTTTGTTTGTTTTTAAGATTCCACATATAAGTGAGATGGTAGGGTTCCTTTCCTTCTCTGTCTGACTTATTTCACTTAGCCTAGTGCCTTCAAGGTCCATCCATGTTGTTACAAATGGCAAGATTTCTTTTTTATTGCTGAATAATAGTCCATAGTATGTACATATAGGTATATATTATGTGTATATGTATACACACATGTATACACGTATATATGTATATATATTATATGTATATAATCTGTCTCACATTTTCTTTATTCATCCATCTATGGAGTTGCTTTCATGTCTTGGCTCTTGAAAATAATGCTGCAGTGAACATGGAGGTGCATTGGTTTTGGTCATTCTAGTAAGTGTGTAGTGGTATCTTATTGTGTGTTAAATTGCAATTTCCTAATAACATATGATGTTGAACATCTTTTCATATGCTTACTTGCCATCTGTATGTCTTTTCAGGCAAGGTATCTGTTTCCAGGTATTTTATCCATTTTTAAATCAGGTTGTTTATTTTCTTACTGTTGGGTTTTAAGAGTTCTTTGTATATTTTGGGTAAAAGTCCTTTATCAGATAATTATTTTGCAAATGTTTTCTCCCAGTCTGTGGCTTGTCTTCTCATTCTCTTGACATTGTCTTTTGCAGAGCAAACGTTTTAAATTTTAATGAAGTCCAGTATGTCAGTTATTTCTTTTAAGGATCATGACTTTTGTGTTGTATCTAAAAAGTCATTGCTCTATTCAAGGTCATCTAGATTTTCTTCTATGCTATCTTCTAGGAGTTTATAGTTTTGCATTTTACATTTAGGTCAATAATTCATTTTGAGTTAAACCTTCAGGGTGTAAGTTTTATGTCTGTCTAGATTCAGTTTTTTTACATGTGATGTCCAGTTGTTCTAGCATGGTTTGTTGAAAGGATGTTGGGTATAGTGAAGTCAAAATGCACACAAGAAGAAAAAACATTGAATTGACCTATATCTATTAATAAAATCAAATAAAAATTAATAACCTTTTAAAGCACAAAACCCACATAGGTTCACTGATGAATTCTACCAAATCCAATATATTGATTCATGATAAAAACTCTTAGCAAACTTGGAGTAGAGGGGAACTTCCTCAACTTGATTTAAAAAAAAAAAAACCCTACAAAAAGATGGAATATCCCTCCATTTAGTTCTTCTTTGATATTTCCCATCAGAGTTTTGTAGTTTTCTTCATATAGATTTTAAACAGATGTGTTAGATTTATACCTAAATATTTACTTTTTTGTGGTGCTAATGTGAATGCACTGTGTTTTAAATTTCAAATTCCACTTCTTCATTGCTTGTATCTAGGTCCAAAGCAATCTCAATCAAAGCCCAGGAGAACAGAATGTTTAATCTGCTACTGTTCGATGAAGTAGTCTATAGATGTCAATTATATCCAGAATGATAGAGCTGTTGAGTTCAGTTGTATCCTTACTGATTTTCTGCTGCTGGAACAGTCCATTTCTGATAGAGAGGTATTGAAGTCTCCAACTATAATAGTGAATTTATTTCTCCTTGCAGTGTCAGTTTTTGCCTCGTGTATTTTGACACTCTGCTGTTAGGCACATACACATTAAGGATTATTATATCTTCTTGAAGTATTGGCTCCTTTATCATTGTGTAATGCCCCTCTCTGTCTCTGATAATTTTCCTCCTCTGAAATCTGCTCTGTCTGAAAATAATATAGCTACTTCTGATTTCTTTTGCTTAGTGTTAGCATGATATAGCTTTCTCCATCCCTTTACGTTTAATTTATATGTGTCTTTATATGTAAAGTGTGTTTCTTTTAGACAATATATTGTTGGGTCTTGTTTTTTCATCAGTTCTGACAATCTCTATCTTTTAATTAGCATATTTAGACCATTGACATGTAAGGTGATTATTATATAGTTGGATTAATATTTACTGTATTTGGTACTGTTTTCTGTTTGTTATCCTTGTTCTTTGTTCTTATTTTTGTCTTCTACATTGTGGCTTAAATAGAGCATATTTTATGATCCCATTTGTTTCCTTTCTTAGAATATCAATTATACTCATTTTATAAAAGATTTTTTTCAGTATTTGTCCTAGAGTTTGCAATATACATTTATGACTAATCCAAGTCTACTTTCAAATAAAACTATGTTGCTTCATGGGTAGTGCAAGTACCTTATAATAACAAAATATTCCTAGTTCCTCCCTCCCATCCCTTGTATCATTGCTATCATTTCCCTTATACCTAAGCATAATATACTCTTATGTATGTATGGATTTATCCACAAAGTATGCATGGCTGGCTCAACATTTAAAAATCAATTAATGTAATCTGTCACATTTCACTTACACATAAGCATACATGTATACTTATGTATATATACACATACACACATAATCAAGTACATTGTTGCTATATTATTTTGTATACACTTATCTGTTAGATCAATTAAGATAAGAAAAACAAAAGTTTCTATTTTACTTTCACTTATTCTCCAGTGCTCTTCCTTTCTTTGTTTAGATCTTAGATTCTCACCTATATAGTTTCCTTCTCTCTGAAGAACTTCTTTTAACATTTCTTGCAAGGCAGGTCTACTGGCAACATATTCCCTCAGGGTTGTTGTTGTTGTTTGTTTTTTTTTTTGCCTGAGAAAGTTTATCTTTCTCCCTCATTTTTGAAGGATAGTCTTGAAGGGTATGGAATTTTAGTTTTTTTTTTTTTAATTTCAACACTAAATATTTCACTCCACTCTCTTCTTTGTTGCATGGTTTCTGAGAAGTTGATGTAATTCTTATCTTTGCTTCTCTATATAGGTAAGTTGTTTTTTTCCTCTGGCTTCTTTCAAGAATTTTTCTTTATCGTTGATCGTCTGGAGTTTGAATATTATATGCCTAGGCTTAGTTTTTTTGGTTTCGTTTTGTTTTTGTTGTTTTTTTTTTTTTCATTTATTCTGTTTTATGTTCTTTGAGTTTCCTGTATCTGTGGTTTGGTATCTGACATTATTTTGGGGAATTCTCAGTCATTATTGCTTCAAACAGTGCTTTTGTTCCTTTCTCCCTTTATTCTCTTTCTGGTGTTCCCATTACACATATGTTACACCTTGTAGTTGTCCATAGTTCTTTTTTTTTTTTTTTTTTTTGCGGTACACGGACCTCTAACTGTTGTGGCCTCTCCCGTTGGCGGAGCACAGGCTCCGGACGTGCAGGCCCAGCTGCTCCGCGGCATGTGGGATCTTCCCGGACTGGGGCGCGAACCTGTGTCCCCTGCGTCGGCAGGCGGACTCTCAACCACTGCACCACTAGGGAAGCCCTGTCCATAGTTCTTGAATATTCTGTTCTAATTTTTTCCCAGTCTTTGCTTTTCAATTTTAGAAGTTTCTGTTGTCATATCCTCAAGCTCAGAGACTTTCCTCAGATTGTTCCCATCTACTAATGAGTACATCAAAAGCATTCTTCATGTCTGTATCAGTGTTTTTGATCTCTAGCATTTCTTTTAGATTCTTAGAATTTCCATTTCTCTGAATACACTATCTATCTGTTCTTGCATATTATCTATTTTTTCCATTAAATCCATTAGCATATTAATCACAGTTTTTAAAAATTCCTGGTCTGACAATTCCAACATTCCTGCCATATCTGACTCTGATTCTGGTGCCTATTCAATCTCTTCAAACTCTATTTTTTGCCTTTTAGTATACTTGGCAATTTTGTTGTTGTTGTTGTTGAAAGGAAGACATGATGTATGGGATAAAAAGAACTATGGTAAATAGGCCTTTAGTAAAGGTAACTAAAAGGTTAATAGGTAAATAACTAAAGGTAAATAGGCCTTTAACAATGAGGTATAGGGGGAGAGAGGGAAAGCATTCCTTAGCCCTTAGTCTTTTGGTGACCCTGTGGCCCTGGATCATGAACTTCACTAGTGCTTCTCCTTCCTTCCCTCCCCCCTTAGGTGGGACACTTTGGCTGGAGGGGGCTGGAGTTGAGTATTTTCCTTCTCCCACATGGAAAGCTAGAGGAAGCTGGAGTTGAGTATTTCACTTTCCCAGGTAGGTTAGGTTCTGATAAACCCTACCATGTTAAGCTCTGGTAAAAATTGTTTCTCCTGAGTGTAGGCCTTGTTAAGAACAGAATGCTCTGGTATATTTCAAAATGGTTCCTTTTCCTCTTTCCCCACTGGAAGCACAAGGGGATCGTTCTCCAGTATTCACTGTGAAGACCTGGTAGAGCACCTGGAGGTAAAACTCACAAAAGTGTAGACTATAACTGGGTCTCCCTGGAATTTTTAAGTTTGAGTTGTCCATGGCAAGCCTTCACTAGTTTGTAAATTACAGTTTAAATTTTCCTGCCTTGGCACTGGTTGCCATAGAAGTTCCTGCTTATGAGTTTCTGCTCTTGTAATTTGTGAATCTCTGTATCCACTTGTCCTTCTCTCCAGTACTTGGAGCATTGATTTGCTATGTGACCTCACTTCTCTGATGCATCCAAGAAGAGTTATTGATTTTTCAGTTTGTTCAGATTTTGAATTGTTGTTGTTAGAAGACAGTGACAATTTCTAAACTCCTTACATGCTGGACTGGAAACCAGAAGTCTGCTATATACATTTGTTTCTTTTTCTTATCTTATCTCTCTACCTAGGATTACTAGGATGATGTTGAATATAAGGGTAATAGGTATTGCTGTCTTGTTCTTGAACTCAGAAGAAAGCATTCAGTGTTTCAGCATTAATAATGATGTTTGCTGTAGGTGTATGATCAAAATATGAAGTATTCTCTTGTTCCTAGCTTGCTGAGAGCTCTTTTTTTAAAAATCATGAATGAGTATTGAATATTATAAAATGCTTTATCTGCATCTATGGTGATGATCATATGATTTTTCACCTTTTTCATATAAGGTACATAATATTGATTGGTCTTTGAATCTTTAAGCAATTTTGTGTTCCTGGAATAATTCCCACTTGGTCCTTTTTATATATTCATGGATTAAATTTATTAATATTTTGTTGAGGATTTTTGCATCTATGTTTATGACAGAGATTGGTCTGTAGATTTCTTATAATGTACTTGTCAAGGTTTTGCTAGCTTTATAAAATGAATTGGGCAGTGTTTCTTCTTTCTCTATTCTCTGACGAGTTTGTACAATATTGTACAATTTCTAACTCGAATGTTCAGAAAAATTCACTGGTGCAGCAATCAGGGCCTAGAGCACCTCCATGGGAAGGCTTTTAATTATAAATTAATTGTCTTTAGTAGATAAAGAACTATTCTGGTTTTCTATTTTAATAAGTGTTTTTTAAAAGAAATGTTTCTTTTTTATCTAAACTTTCAAATTTATTAGCATAAAGTTGTTCAATCCATTTTATTATTATAGTATCTATAGTAATATATAGTGATGTCTCCTTTTTCATTACTAATGTTAATCATTTGTTTTCCCTGTTACTTGATCAGTCTTGCCAAAGGTTCATCTTTTAGTTTTATTTTGTTCTGTATTTTACTACAGTTGTCTATTTCATTGACTTATGCTTTCAGATATTTTTTCATCATCCCTGTCTGGGGGTTTATTTGGTGTACTTCTTCTAGATTAAGATGGAGCTTAGGTAATTTATTTTCAACCTTTCTGCTTTTGTAACATTTGCATTTTAAGTTTTAATAACTGCATTATCTGACATAAAAATTTTCAGATGTCAGATTTTCATTATAATTCAGTGCAAAATATTATGTAATATTCATTGTGATTAATTTTTTGTGCCATAGATTAGTTAAGTGTGTTGTTTAAATCCTGCTTTGGTGATTTTCTAGTTATCTTCCTATTACCTATTTCTATTTTGATTCCATTGTGGTCAGAAACTATACTCTCCATGATTTCAGTTTTTGAAATTTGCTTAGACTTGCTTTGTTCCTCAACATGTGGTCTATTTGAGTAATTTCCATGTGCACTTGAACAGAATGTATATTATACAGTTATTGGGGGGTAGAGTTTGAAATATGTCAATTAGTTAATGTAAGTTGATCATATTGCTTATTCTGTATTTTTGTTGACTTTTCTCTTATTCTACTGAGGGACCTATGTTAAAATCTCAACTATGATTGGGGATATGCCTAATTTTTTATGGAGATATGCTGGTTTATCTTATTGATTTTACTAGCTTTAGGATTGTTAGAATGATCCTTTTATCATTATTCAATGTCCGTCCTTATCTCTATTGATATGGCTTGCCTTAAAGTATATTTATCTGATATTAATATATCTATACCAGCTTTTTTTTTTTTTTGGCTAGTGTTTGTATGATATACCCCTTTTTATCTATTCACTTTTAATCTTTTTGTGTCCTATATTTAATGTTTCTCTGTTATAAACAACCTAAAGTTGGGTTCTGATTTTCATCCCACTTTGACTATCTTTTTAAAATTGGTCATATTTAGCCCTATTATATTAATATAATTCCTGATATTTCATTTTAAGTCTGCCATTTTTAATGTATTTTCTGTTTTCCCTGTCCATCTAGTTTTTGTTTCTTTATTTCTCAGTTTTTGTCTTCTTTATTAATCATGTATTTTTTTATTATTTTATTTTTCCTTCTCTATGACCTTATTGATACGCGGTCTTCTATGATTCTTTTAGTGGTTATCCAGCTTTCCATTTTGAACTGCTTGATTATACTGCTTTGCAGGGAGTAGTTAAGGGCTCAAAGCACTCATCAGCTACTTGTGTATATCTTTGAAACTATGATAAGCGTGCTACATTGAGATAGAATTTAAGAGAGTTCTCTTTGTGTTCACTGTCAGCAGAGTGGGCTCTGGGACACCTGTGTTTTAGGTTTGTGTCACAAAATATGATCTTAAATAAATTACTTTCCTTATCTAGGCTTCAGTTTCTCTGTTTATAGCATGAGGGTGTTGACCAGTAAATTTTCCAGTAGCTTTTTTAGCTTTGATATTCTCTTATTCTAAAAGAGAGATATTATGGCTTGCTATTCTGCCTTATAAAAATCTGTGACACCCTATTTTGTCTTTAGTAGAAGATGGTATTTAAGGTGAGAGTTTCAGCCATTTTGACCAGCCAGAAGAAGCTAGAAGGGTAGAGGGCAATTTCTTCCTACCCAACAGCTGAGATGAGAATGGGATGCAACTTTACTGGCTGGGCACTACTTGTCCCAAAGCTGTTGCAGTAAGAGATGCTGGGACACCTGACAGAAGCCAGCAGAGGTGAGAATTCCTACCACATCAGTCAGTCTCCTGGGTCTCTGCCTGCAGGGTCTGTTGGAAGCAAGAGTGCCATGTGGCTGACAGGGTCTTGGTGCTTCAGCTGGTGTCAGACCTGAGCCTCTGAGGTGAGAGAGCCAAGTTCAGGACATTGGACCACCGGAGACCTCCCGGCCCCACATAATATCAATCGGCGAGAGCTCTCGCAGATATCTCCATTTCAACACTAAGACCCAGCTCCACTTAAGGACCAGCAAGCTCCAGTGCTGGACACCCCATGCCAAACAACTAGAAAGACAGGAACATGACCCCACCCATTAGCAGAGAGGCACCCTAAAACACACTACTGGATATGTTCCTGCCCACCAGAAAGACAGGATCCAGCCTCATCCACCAGAACACAGGCACCAGTACCCTCCACCTGGCAGCCTACACAACCCACTGAACCAACCTTACCCACTGGGAGCAGACACCAAAAACAATGGGAACTACGAACCTGCAGCCTGTGAAAAGGAGACCCCAAACAGTAAGTTAAGCAAAATGAGAAGACAGAGAAATACGCAGCAGATGAAGGAGCAAGGTAAAAACCCACCAGCCAAAACAAATGAAGGGGAAATAGGCAGTCTACCTGAAAAAGAAATCAGAGTAATGATAGTAAAGATGATCCAAAATCTTGAAAACAGAATGGAGGAAATACAAGGAACTTTTAACAAGGATGTAGAAGAACTAAAGAGCAAACAAACAATGATGAACAACACAATAAATGAAATTAAAACTTCTCTAGAAGGAATCAATAGCAGAATAACTGAGGCAGAAGAACAGATAAGTGATAAAGCATTAGCCAGACTCAGAGACCTCTGGGACAACATTAAATGCACCAACATTCGAATTATAGAGGTCTCAGAAGAAGAAGAAAAAAAGGAAAGGGTTTGACAAGATATTTGAAGAGATTATAGTTGAAAACTTCCCTCACATGGGAAAAGAAATGGTCAATCAAGTCCAGGAGGCGCAGAGAATCCCATACAGGATAAATCCAAGGAGAAACACACCAAGACACATATTAAACTATGAAAAATTAAATACAGAGAAAAAATATTAAAAGCAGCAAGGGAAAAGCAACAAATAACATACAAGGGAATCCCCATAATGTTAACAGCTGATCTTTCAGCAGAAACACTGCAAGCCAGAAGGGAGTGGCAGGACACATTTAAAGTGATGAAAGGGAAAAACCTACAACCAAGATTGCTCTACCCAGCAAGGATCTCATTCAGATTCGAAGGAGAAATCAAAAGCTTTAGAGACAAGCAAAAGTTAAGAGAATTCAACACCAACAAACAAGCTGTACAACAAGTGCTAAAGGAACTTCTCTAGGTAGGAAACACAAGAGAAGGAAAAGACCTACAAAAACAAACCCAAAACAATTAAGAAAATGGTAATAGGAACATACATATTGATAAGTACCTTAAATGTAAATGGATTAAATACTCCATCCCAAAGACATACTGGCTGAATGGATACAAAAACGACCTGTATACATGCTGTCTACAAGAGACACACTTCGGACATAGGGACACATACAGACTGACAGTGAGGGGATGGAAAAAGATATTCCATGCAAATGGAAATCAAAAGAAAGCTGGAGTAGCAATTCTCATATCAGACAAAATAGACTTTAAAGTAATGACTATTACAAGAGACAAAGAAGGACACTACATAATGATCAAGGGATCGATCCAAGAAGAAGATATAACAATTGTAAATATTTATGCACCCAACATAGGAGCACCTCAATACATAAGGCAAATACTAACAGCCATAAAAGGGGAAATCGACAGTAACACAATCATAGTAGGGGACTTTAACACTCCACTTTCACCAAAGGACAGATCACCAAAATGAAAATAAATAAAGAAACAGAAGCTTTGAACGACACAGTAGAAAATATGGACTTAATTGATATTTATAGGGCATTCCATCCAGAAAGAACAGAATATGCTTTCTTCTCAAGTGCTCATGGAACATTCTCCAGGATAGATCATATTTTGGGTCACAAATCAAGCCTCAGTAAATTTAAGAAAATTGAAATCATATCAAGTATCTTTTCCGACCACAATGGTATGAGACTAGATATCAATTACGGGAAAAAAACTGTAAAAAAATGCAAACACATGGAGGCTAAACAATCGCTACTAAATAACCAAGAGATCACTGAAGTAATAAAAGAGGAAATAAAAAAATAGCTAGAAACAAATGACAATGAGCACATGGTAACCCAAAACCTATGGGATGCAGCAAAAGCAGTTCTAAGAGGGAAGTTTATAGCAATACAATCCTACGTCAAGAAACAAGAAACATCTCAAATAAACAACCTAACCTTGCACCTAAAGCAATTAGAGAAAGAAGAACAAAAAAAACCCAAAGTTGGCAGAAGGAAAGAAATCATAAAGATCAGATCAGAAATAAATGAAAAAGAAATAAAGGAAACAATAGCAAAGATCAATAAAACTAAAAGCTGGTTCTTTGAGAAGATAAACAAAATTGATAAAACATTAGCCAGACTCATCAAGAAAAAAAGGAAGAAGACTCAAATCAACAGAATTAGAAATGAAAAAGGAGAAGTAACAACTGACATTGCCAAAATACAAAAGATCATGAGAGATTACTACAAGCAACTATGTGCCAATAAAATGGACAACCTGGAAAAAATGGACAAATTCTTAGAAAAGCACAACCTTCCAAAGCTGAACCAGGAAGAAACAGAAAATATGAACAGACCAATCACAAGTACTGAAATTGAGACTGTGACTAAAAATCGTCCAACAAACCAAAGCCCAGGACCAGATGGCTTCACAGGTGAATTCTATCAAACGTTTAGGGAAGAGCTAACACCTATCCTTCTCAAACCCTTCCAAAATATAGCAGAGGGAGGAACACTCCCAAAGTCATTCTATGAGGCCACCATCACCCTGATACCAAAACCAGACAAAGATGTCACAAAGAAAGAAAACTAAAGGCCAATATCACTGACGAACATAGATGCAAAAATCCTCAACAAAATACTAGGAAATGGAATCCAACAGCACATTAAAAGGATCATACACCATGATCAAGTGGGGTTTATCCCAGGAATGCAAGGATTCTTCAGTATATGCAAATCAATCAATATGATACACCATATTAACAAATTGAAGGATAAAAACCATATGATCATCTCAATAGATGCAGAAAAAGCTTCTGACAAATTCAACACCCATTTATGATAAAAACTCTCCAGAAAGTGGGCATAGAGGGAACCTACCTCAACATAATTAAGGCCATATATGACAAACCCACAGCCCACATCGTTCTCAATGGTGAAACACTGAAACCATTTCCTCTAAGATCAGGAAAAAAACAAGGTTTCCCACTCTCACCACTATTATTCAACATAGTTTTGGAGGTTTTAGCCACAGCAATCAGAGAAGAAAAAGAAATAAAAGGAATCCAAACTGGAAAAGAAGAAGTCAGACTGTCAGTATTTGCAGATGACATGATACTATACATAGAGAATCCTAAAGATGCTACCAGAAAACTACTAGAGCTAATCAATGAATCTGGCAAAGTAGCAGGATACAAAATTAATGCCCAGAAATCTCTTGCATTCCTATATACTAACGCCGAAAGATCCGAAAGAGAAATTAAGGAAACACATTGACCATTGCAACAAAAAACCTAGGAAAAAACCTAGCTAAGGAGACAAAAGGCCTGTATGCAGAAAACTATAAGACACTGATGAAAGAAATTAAAGACGATAGAAACAGATGGAGAGATATACCATGTTCTTGCATTGGAAGAATCAACAGTGTGAAAATGAGTATACTACCCAAAGCAATCTACAAATTCAGTGCAGTCCCTATCAAACTACCAATGGCATTTTTCACAGAACTAGAGCAAAAAATTTCACAACTTGTATGGAAACACAAAAGACCCCAAATAGCCAAAGCAACCTTGAGAAAGAAAAACGGAACTGGAGATACTGGCAGAAAAACAGAAATACAGATCAATGGAACAGGATAGAAAGACCAGAGATAAACCCACTCACCTATGGTCACGTTATCTTTGATAAAGAAGGCAAGAATATGCAATGGAGAAAAGGCAGCCTCTTCAATAAGTGGTGCTGGGAAAACTGGACAGGTACATGTAAAAGAATGAAATTAGAACACTTCCTAACACCATACAGAAAAATAAAGTCAGAATGGATTAAAGACCTAAATATAAGGCCAGACACTATAAGACTCTTAGAGGAAAACATAGGCAGAACACTCTATGACCTAAATCACAGCAAGATCCTTTTTGACCCACCTCCTAGAGAAATGGAAATAAAAACAAAAATAAACAATTGGGACCTAATGAAACTTAAAGGCTTTTGCACAGCAAAGGAGACCATAAACAAGGCGAAAAGACAACCCTCAGAATGGGAGAAAATATTTGCAAACGAAGCAACTGACAAAGGATTAATCTCCAAAATATACAAACAGCTCGCACAACTCAATATAAAAAAAAACCACACAAGCCAATCAAAAACTGTGCAGAAGACCTGAATAGACATTTCTCCAAAGAAGACATACAGATTGCCAAGAAACACATGAAAGGATGCTCATTGTCACTAATCATTAGAGAAATGCAAATCAGAACTACAATGAGGTATCACCTCACACCAGTCAGAATGGCCATCATCAAAAAATCTACAAACAGTAGGGCTTCCCTGGTCACGCAGTGGTTGAAATTCTGCCTGCCGATGCAGGGGACACGGGTTCGTGCCCCAGTCCAGGAGGATCTCACATGCCGTGAAGCGGCTGGGCCCGTGAGCCATGGCCGCTGAGCCTACACATCCGGAGCCTGTGTTCCGCAACGGGAGAGGCCACAGCGGTGAGAGGCCTGCGTACCGCAAAAAAAAAAAAAAAAAAAAATCTACACACTGTAAATGCTTGAGAGGGTGTGGAGAAAAGGGAACCCTCTTGCACTGTTGGTAGGAATGTAAATTGATACAGTCACTATGGAGAACAGTATAGAGGTTCCTTAAAAAATCTAAAAATAGAACTACCATATGACCCAGTGATCCCCCTAGTGGGCATATACCCTGAGAAAACCATAATTCAAAAAGAGACATGCACCCCAATGTCCATTGCAGCACTGTTTACAGTAGCCAGGACATGGAAGCAACCTAAGTGTCCATCGACAGATGAATGGATAAAGAAGGTGTGGCACATATATACAATGGAATGTTACTCAACCATAGAAAGAAATGAAAGTGAGTTATTTGTAGTGAGGTGGATGGACCTAGAATGTGTCATACAGAGTGAAGTAAGTCAGAAAGAGTAGAACAAATGCCGTATGCTAACACATATATATGGAACCTAAAAAATAACTGTTTTTGATGAACCTAGGGGCAGGACAGGAACAAAGACACAGATGTAGAGAATGGACTTGAGGACACAGGGAGGGGGAAGGGTAAGGTGAGACAATGTGAGAGAGTGGCATGGACATATATACACTACCAAATGTAAAATAGATAGCTAGTGGGAAGCAGCTGCTTAGCACAGGGAGATCAGCTCGGTGCTCTTTGACTACCTAGAGGGGTGGGATAAGGGAGGGTGGGAGGGAGGCGCAAGAGGGAGTGGATATGGGGGCATATGTATACCTATAGCTGATTCACTTTGTTATACAGCAGAAACTAACACAACATTGTAAAGCAATTATACTCCAATAAAGATGTTAAAAAAAAACTGACATTCAAAATCCTTTATGAAGATTAGTTGCCCATGCCCCTATAAAAAGCCAAAATATTAATATGAAATTAATGGAAAAACCCCTAAACTATCTTTCAAAAAAGGAACTGGTAGAGAATGATTTTCTGTGATAAAATTATTTTGAAAAGTATATTGTAGTTCTGCTTCTGCCATAAATGTGTAAGTGGTAGTAGACTCAATCTACTAATATAAACAAGAGATCTTGATCAGCTATATGTGGCAACTGTTTTAAGAAGTTAGAAATCAGGAAGCAGGAGACTATAATCTATGAGTGAAGAAAAACAAACTGAGCCCTAATTATCCTGGCTTTCTACTTGGTGGCATTTAGCAGAGCCTGATACAAGGAGAACCAACCCAAGTACTATAAGGCAACCTCACTGACCTGAACAATCAGGGGTCAGAGTTTGGGGAAACTGCAGTGGCTATAATTTGCAGGGGGGATGCTGAGAGTGAAGAAAGCTGTACAGAGAAAGAACTCCACAAGTCTTATCAGGAGTCCTCTTGAGTTTTTGCTGAATACTAATACTACTGGGTTGGCCAAAAAGTTCTTTTGGGTTTTTCCGTAAGCTCTTATGGAAAACCCGAATGAACTTTTTGGCCAACCCAATACATGAATAGAGTATGACTACAAGAAGCTTGGCAAAGAACAACCACCTGGAAGAGAAAAACTAGTAACTGCAAAACTATCATGGTTCGTACATTATAGGGATACATTTAAGTTTCAACTTTCTCCAATGCAATGTCTTCATTAAACACCCAGGGCATTCAGTGGAGACCCAGAAAAGCCGTATCTGGAATAAGAATAATTAGCCCCAGAGTAAATGATACTCTATCCCCACCATAACAAAGCTTAAAAAAACCCTCAAAATGATCAGATGATCTGTGAGTAAATGAATACCCACCAGAAGAAAATTCATACTATTTAAAGGAAAAGAACAAATTCCAAACACTCAGCAATATAATATACTTGTTGCCCAATATACAATAAAATACTAGACATATGAAGAAGCAAAAATCAGTCAATAGAAAGAGACTAAGAAATTACACAGATAATATTAGAATTAGCAGATAATGACTTTAAAATTACCATATAGATATACTCAAGGATTGAAGGAAAATATTGAAGAGAGAAATGGAAACAATAAAATAAAAAATTTAAAAATCCAAGAAGTGAAAAATACAATATCTTAAAATTAAAAAAAGTACTTGAAGAATTTAAGTGCAAATAATTAGCTGTACATTAAAAGATTAGTTAAACTAAAGACAGGGTAATAGAAACCATCCAGACTGGAGCACAGAGAGAAAAAAGGCAGGGAAAAAAAAAAATACACCATTAAGAACTAATGGTGTATCATGTGCAATTAGAGTACCTAGAGAGGATAGACCAGATTTATATATATATATTTTTAAGACAAAATGGCTGAAAAAATTCCAGATTTGTCAAAAATATAAATCTCTAGGTCCAAGAAGGATAAACACAAAGAAAAATGTATATCAAAGGACACCAAAATAAAATTGGTGAAAACTAATGTAAGAGAATCTTAAAAGTGGCCAAAGATACACTGTTTATAGTGGGACAAAGATAGAAATTATCCCTGACTTCACATCAGAAAAAATAAAAGTCAGAGACATTGCAATGGCATCTTTTGGAGTCCTAAAAGAAAAAAAATAACCTTGAATTCTATATTTATTAAAAATATTCTTCACCTGAATATTCACCTGAAGGTGAAATACAGACATTTCAGACAAAGTTTGGAGAATTTACTGCCAGCAAGCTTTCTCTATGGAAAATTTTAATGAAATTTTGTCAGGCTAGAGGAAAATAATTCTAGATGAAAACTTAGGTTTTTAAAATGAAATGAAGAGTACTGAAAATGGTAAATCTGAAGGCATTTTCTAATACTTTCTAATAATTAATTTAGCTATAATTTGCTCGATAGCAAAAACAGTAACAATTTATTATGAAGTTTAAAACATGTAAAAGTAGCATGTATGACAACAATAGCACAAAAGATGGAGCATTTTTAAGTTTCTTACATTGTATCTGAAATGGTATATTACTTGATGATAGACTGTTGTAAGTTAAAGATACATATTATAAATTCTTGACCAACCAATAAGATAATGAAATAAAGAGGTATAACTGATAAACCAATAGAGGAGATAAATTAATTCTAAAAAGTTAAATTAATTAAAAGACAAGGAAATAGGATAAAAGGAACAAAGTACAGATGAAAAATATAGAAAAAAAAGCAAAATGGTAGACTTAAACTCTATTAACAATAATTACATTAAATGTAAATGGACTAATTGTTCTAACTTTGAAAGGTAGAGATTATCAAATTGGATTAAAAACCAAGAATCAATTAATATACTGACTACAAGAAACACAGTAAATATAAAGATGTAGATAGGTTTGAAGTAAAAGGATGGGTGAAGATACACCATGCAGACACTAATGATAAGAAAGCTGGAGTGGTTATGTTAATATAAAAGTAGACTGCAGGAAAAGGAATATTACCCGAGATCAAAAAGATATTTCATAATGATTAAAGAGCTAGGTCGTCAAGAAGACATAACGTTTCTAAATGTATATGCATCTAAAAACAGAGGCTCAAAATACATGAAGCAAAAGTTGACAGACTGAAAGAAAAAAAAGACAAGTCTCCCATCTAATTATTGTTGGAGATTTCAATACTCCTCTTTCAGAATTTGAAAAAAAAAAAAAAGAAAATCCATAAGAATATAGAAGACCTGAACAACATTATCCATCAGTTTGACCTAACTGACACTGATAGAGTACTACACTCAAAATTGCAGAATAGTTATTCATTTCAAGTGTGTATTCAAATCTCACTAGATAAAGCATATGCTAGGCCATAAAACAAGTCTCAATAAACATAAAAGGACTGAAATTATGTAAAGTATATTCCTTGTTCTCAATGGAAATAAATTACAAATAGATAACAAAAGGAAAATTTTAAAAATCCCAAATGTTTGGCCACTAAACCACATACATATAACTAAACCATATAACAAAGAAAAAGAACAAGGAAAATTGTAAAATATATTAAACTGAATGATAATGAAAACATAACCTAACAAAATATGTGGGATTAAATTAAAACAGTACTTTGAGGGAAATTCATAGCTTTCAATATTTATATTAAAAGTAATAAAGGATGAAAGTGACCTGTAGATTCAAGGCAAATCCAATAAAATCCAAGGTGTTTTTTTGGGGCGAGGTGGGCAAGCTGATTCTAAAATTCAAATGGAAATGCAAAGGACCAAGGATAGCCAAAGCAAATTTGAAATAGAAGAACAAACATGGAGGACTAATTCTATGTGATTGCAAGACTTACTATAAAGCTCAGTAATCAAAACAGTTTGGTATTGGTATAAGGATAATGAATTGATCAGTAAAACAGAACAGAGAATCCAGAAATAGACCTATGCACACGAAATAACAGAATGGATCACAGATCTAAATATAAAACTAAAATATAAAGCTTCTGGAGGAAAATATAGAATACTTTGTGATCTTGGTGTAGGTAAAGATTTCTTAGATGAAAACACTAATCATAAAGAAAAAACCTTGATAATTGGATGATATCAAATTAAGAAACAATGGATCCTCAAAAGATACACTGTGAAAATAAAGAGGCATACTGCAGACTAGGTAAAAATATTCACAATGCATATAAATATATAAAAGATATGTATCTGTTTATATTCATAAATAACTTATGTATATGTAATAAATTATATATATATTATATATATATAATTGTATAAATATGTAATTTATAAAGCATATATAAATATAAATAACTTAAAACTCGCTAAAAAGAAGACAAATGATTAAATATAAAAATGGGTAAAATATTTGAACAACACTTCACAAAAGTAGATATACACACAGTCAATAAGCACATGAAAGTATATTTTATTCTTTAGTCATTGAGGAAATGTAAACGTAAGTTAAAACCACACTGAGATACCACTATACACTCACTAGAATGACTAAAATTAAAGTAGTAACGCTAAGAAGTGTTAATGAGGGTATAAAGCAACTAGACCCTCTTATGCATTGTTGGTGGAAGTGTAAAATGATGCAGCCCCTTCGGAAAACTTTTTGGCAGTTTCTTATAAAGTCAGGCCTATAATGACCCCACGTTTAGAAGAAATTCCTTTTTTAGAGGGAAAAAAGAGATGTATATTTATAAAAAGACTTATGAATGGATTTTCATAATAGCCCCAAAGTGGGAGAAACCCACATGTCCAAAAACAGATGAATGGATAAACAATTTGTGGTGTATTTATACAATGGAAGTCTACCCATTAACACAAAGGACCAAAGTACTAATACATGCTGCAACATGATTGAATCTCGAAATTTTTATGCTATTTGGAAGGATTCATATCCAAAATGTACATACTGTATACTTTCATTTTTATAAAATTCAAGAGTAGGCAAAATTATTCTATAGCAATAGAAGTCAGATCGGTGGTTGCCTGGGTTAGGATTATGGATAAATGACTGAAAGGGAGCATACAATAACTTTTTGGAAATGTTCTATATTTTCTTTGTGGTGGCAGCTACATGAATGTGTAATTTGACAAAATTGATCAAATACATATTTAAGATGGGTGCATTTATTATATGATGTATATTAAATTATTTATCAATATAGTTAATAAAAAAGTAGTTCTGTCACTCCTTAACACACACACAGTGATCTTCTTTAGCATATTAAAGAATTTGTTTTAGTACTTACTATGTGCAGAGCTTAAGTAATATGGAAGAACACAAATTGGTATTGGAAACGTTCCCTGACCATCAAGGAACTTAACATTTAGTTAGGTAATATAGTATGAACTTGACCATATATCTAATCATATGGTGGTAAAACTGGTAAGTAATAGCAGTGGTAGATGTAGAAGAGTTATGAAATTGAGTTAATGAGTTGATACATGAAAAAAATGTAAAAAATACAGTGCCTGAGAGATAATGTGTGCTCAGCAAGTGCTACTTTGCTTTTCAGAGGATGAGAATTTATGCTTCAAGTGGTAAATCAAGGCATAATTGAGGAGGTGGTATTTAATGTAGGCAGCACAGAATAGGAAGGTTTTTCATAAGCATTAAGAAGTGGGGAGACATTAGTATCAGGAGGATGTCATGATCAAAGGTGTGGAAGTGAAAAAACACAAGACATGTACAGAAGAGGGAGGTATGTTTGGTGAATTCATTTGAACAGAATGAAGAGTTTCAGGTAGCAAAAGTAATAGGAAATGAATCACTAGGGCCAGATTATGGAGGACCCTTAAAACCAACTTGAGTATAACCTTATCTTAAATTGATCTCTTATGGATTGCCAATACATAAATAAAACATATAGGAAGGGATATTTTATCAGTAAAAACTTATTTTTTTTTTTTTGCGGTACGCCGGCCTCTCACTGTTGTGGCCTCTCCCGTTGTGGAGCACAGGCTCCAGACGCGCAGGCTCAGTGGCCATGGCTCACGGGCCCAGCCGCTCCGCAGCATGTGGGACCTTCCCGGACCGGGGCACGAACCCGTGTCCCCTGCATCGGCAGGCGGACTCTCAACCACTGCGCCACCAGGGAAGCCCAAATCTTATTTTTAAATTTTTTTTTATAATTTTAAACATGAAGTCAACTGACCAGAACAATGAAGCTGTTTTGATGAACACGAAACTGAAATCGGGGCTTGTTGATCTTAGATGGGAGTTGTTGTTATTGTTTTTAATGACCTTAAGCTTCTACCTTATTTCTGCTGTATTTTCTTTTGGTTGCCTCATGTTCAGAAAATTCTAATTCAGATAGCTAAATAATTGTAAATATCAGTCCTATAGTATTTTACCTTAACATTGTTGCATATCTTTCAATATAGCAAGAGGCTTATTTCAAGGTTTGCATAATAAATGTTTTACTCTGGTAGTACAAGTTAATGCATTGGTGATTTTCAGTGTGTTAAACTTTGGAACATAACACGTTTGAATGTGTATGACAGTTTTTGTTTCAGTTTTCTTGTTGTTTAGGTTTTTTTGGTAAGTTACAGCTGGCAGAAACCCAACTCAAATAGTGTAAGCAAAAACAGGAATATATTGGCTTACATTATGAAGAATCCCAGGAGCAGAATTTGGCTTTAGCTCTTTGGGGATGTAAGTATGCTAACATGATGTAAAGGTTGTTTTTTCCCTCTGTCTTTTCCTATCCGCTCCTCTCTACTTTGCTTAGTATTTTTGGTTTCATTCATTCTTATTGCATACAGACTCTCTCCATGTGCCAGGGAGAATGTCCATGACGATTGATCCCTGGCCCACATACTTATAGCTTTCAACTTGAGCATAAGAGAGCCTTTCCAGATAGTTCCAGGAGAGAATTCTGACTGGGTCAAATTTCTCTGTGTGGCTGAGAGGAGCAGTAGGATGCAGACAGCAAAGCCCTGTGATTGACAACTCCATCAGGACAATAGTGGCATTCAGCAGTATTTCCCCAAAGAAATCAAAAGAAGTACTGTAGGACACAGTGGGCACACAAAAATTATTGTTTTCACAGTTCTATAAAGTTTTTAAAAAGCAGTTAAATATGTATTTGAAAGAGTAAAAATGAAGTCAACCATTTGTAGAACCCAAAGAGCAGTGTCCCACGTCATATGGTTTGAATACCTTAGCCTTTGGCAATGGAGCAGCAGAAAATAGTGTCAGGCTGCACACTTACTTCTTGTACATGAAATAAAATATAATTTGGAAGGAATTACTTTTCGAGTTCAAGAGTATTTTTAAGCAGCATCTTAGCTATTCCTCAGTGGATGACTTCAGGAAAAGAAAGCTCTTAGTTCAAAACAGATAAGGCGTTATAGAAAATGAAATATGGAGGAACAGGAAGACTAACGTAATGGAGTATGTATGGGAGAATTGGCTGTTGAACGCTATTTACTTTCACTACAATACCTCGAATTTTTAGCACCCTTCTCTAAAGAACTAGAGTGCTTCACTTCATATCTGAAGCAATTAATAATAGATGTAATTATTCATTTTCTATTGTTGAATGCTGCATCGTAGAGACTAAAACTGATGTTCAAATAATGCTTTAAATAGTCATTTCAGTAAAACCAGCACTGAACTCGAGTCAGGGCTCTGTCGCCAACTGTTTGGCCTCGGGCAAGGCAAGTGACTTCCTTATCTTGACTCTGTTTCCTCATTTCTGAAATGGGGTTTTGGTCTTAGTGATCACTGAAGTCTCAGCTACAGCAGGAGGCTGTGAGCCTCTGATTTACCTGCTGGATATTTCCCTCTTTTTCCATATTGGCATTGGTAGGTAGCAGTTGTACTTTGATAGATATGGGAGAGGAATTTGGTTTTGAATGATCCTTCTGATATTGTCTTAGGTGTTAAGCAGCTTTGGAAAGCAGATGAAAGAGATACCTCTTACCTGCACATATAGAACAATGTGACTTCCATGAATGTATGTTAAATGCCAATTTTAAGGGGTCCCTATAAAAAATTATCAGACTTTGGTGGATCAAAACAGTGCAAAGAGAGAATATTGCACCCAGTGTGATGATATCTATATGTGTATTTCCTGCAGCTTTCAAATGTGGGGTTTTCTCTCCCTCATGAACATGTCAAAATCTTGCATCTAACAGTTCTAATGACATTTTCAATAGCTCCCATTGACACACACACACACAGACACTCACAGTATATTATCTAGTAAAGTGGTTGTGGAATTAACATTTTTCCTGGAAGGAATATATCTGATTTAATGACCAAATCGTTTTAAAGCAGCACAACAGAATTTCACAGGAACTAAATCTATTTCTTCACGCCGATCATGCGTGTTTTACTGAAGCATTGAGTCATTAGCATGTTTATAATGGTTCTAATTTAGCACAACATTTTCTGAATTTTATCCTTGAGTCATTTACAAATTGTTCATATTGAATAAACAAAGGAAACAGATTGCATTTTATACTTAGTAATTTATCTGAAAGAAGAGGGGAGGGTTAATTGTTTGAAAGTTTTGGTCTGTTTGGGGAAGTGAGCCTACTTTTTCATTGCTAGGCATAAATGCCATTTCTCATCTTTTTGGGGATGGGGGGAGGCTATGGAGGAGTAAAATGAAAAATTAAGATCAGGACAAGTTTGGCCACTCCCAGAGGGGAGTGTGGAGCAAAAGGGGAGCTGGCACGAGATTATCCAAAACAGTTGGTGCATTCCTTAATGATCAAGTGCTTGAGAAGTCCAGCTCTTCCTGGCAGAGCATCTGTGTTGATGTTTATATCATTGCCCTGCTGTATGGGAAAGGCATGCTTTCTCTTGCTGCTTAGCTAAAAATAGGATGGAATATAGCATTGTATGAGATATTTTAAGAAAGCAAAAACATTTAAGAGGTTAAAGGTTTGGCTTTTGGATCAAAAAAGATCAGTGATATAACCCGTGGTGTTCCTTGAAGACTGAATTTTATCTAGAGTTTGTCAGTGATTCGAACTCTTGGTTAGGCAAGTTATTCTAGGTTCATTTGGTGCGGTCTGAAAAACCCACTCTACTGTCTTTTCTGTCAGCTTCCCAGCATGAAGAGCAGGATTGAAAACAGCCTCTATTTATACCGCCTTGTTCGTATTTGGAAAATCAGTTGTTTCATTGGAGAGAGGGAGAGAGAGAGAGAATGAGAGCATGAGCAGTCGTCAGGGAGTGTGCTTTGTACGTTATAGTGACTTCAAAATAAAACTGGCACATTTTTGTGTCTAATTATTTTTAGTGAGCTTGGAGGGTTTTAATTAAAATTTAAGAGTGCTCTTCAAGCTCTCCAAGCTCCAATTTTATCCCACTGTATTGTGGAGCACTCGTCACTGTGGAAAAATGTACAGTAACTGGCATGTGCATCTCTGTTTCCTAATGAAAAATGTGAGATTGATGATCAGCAGGGATATAAATATATATTGTCAGAATTAGTTGTAAACCAAGGTCAAGGATACTTTTAATAAGTTATCATTGTTTGGATACATAAAAAATTTATTGCTTCTGAAATTTATGATTCCTGTGGTAAAAATAAAAGGGGTTGCTTTAATATTTTCTTAAAAAAGTTAATAAAACAGTAGGATCTGTATACAGGGGGAGTAGTCATTGTTGTTTCTCACTAAGGTATTTTAAAGTTATTTTCTATGTCATGTTTCTAATGTTTCAGCATTTCTAACTTTATCACTTTGAGGTAAAGGGAATAATGATAAGTGTTTACTCACAGGTAAATTGTTTTAAAGTACGATAAAAAATTTTTCCCATTATCCTTTCCCATTCCCCCATGATTTAATTTTAATGATGATTTCTTTACTTACTCTCTTTGACCCTTTATTTTGCTCAGAATAGTAGTTAACACTGCTGCAGCTTTGTTTAACTAGGAATAATTTTCAATTGTTCCTAAAATATCATCATATAGATTAGGAAATAAATATCTCACATACTCTCACTTCAAATTTCCCTTGTACTGTAAAAATTAATTATTAGCACGATAAAGCATTCCTGACTTACCTGGCCTGAAACCTAGGTATTTAGGAAACCTAGGTATTTAGGAAGCAGAAACTTTGCTTTGCAATCCATTATGATATCTTTCCTTTTTTCCTTAGAAAAAGGTTATTGAAATAGAAAAACTTAAATTTGCAGAGGAAAAGGAAAAACAAAAGCTATGCAATTGAGAATTAATTTATAACATATCAGAACCCTTTACATCCTTGATTAAAAATAAGCAAGAATTGAAGTGCAACTCGATTTTTCAGTCCTGTTTTTATCACACTATTTACAAAAATTAGACAAGATAAATATAATAAACCCTCATATTTCATTGAATATGTATTGATTTATGGACACTAATTCTTTCAAAGTAAGAGGAATTAATTTTGGCATTTTCCACTTTATACTGAAGTGTTATGGCTTACATTCATTTTTAATATCTACATATTACCGTGACACATACTGTAATATTGTGATACTATAATTTCCAAAAGGTATGTAGTTTCTTCCTGTTTAGCTGAAAACAACTCAGTCAAAATACTAAAATTTGAGTAGTCAAACTCAGATAATAAAATATACTGTATATCTTTTCATTGTTTTGAGGACTGTGGCATATTTATCTGTGTAGAGTTATCCAAGAATATCTGGGTGATGTTTAGTTCTTTTTTTTCCATTTGGAATCCTGCATAAGTACTGAATTGAAACATGGGCTTACTCTTTGCGTGGACATAAGGCAAACTGGACTTCTTTACTTATCTTGACCTCTTTGATTTTTGCATTTGTGCATGATCAGAAAGGGGCAAAGTCTGATATGATGAATCGCCTCTGTAAAGCTAGTGTCCTGTTAATGTAGTTGACGTATGTGGCACAGGAGGATGAATACCGTTCATTTTTACCCTTACCTGGATATTGTTTTGAGTGGGAAATTTGAAAATATAAAATTTCACTTTTAACTTTAGCATATATTTCCTCATTTCAAGTCAGAAACGTCTTGGTAGAGGCAGTAGTATCCTCTGCATATGTAGCATTTTAGTACATCTTGTGGTACTGCATCTTCTGGTCTTTTTCCCTCACCTTACTTGTTTCACATTACAGTGTGGGTTGTGTTTAGTACTAATTGTGGTATGTATGCCCTTAGAGGTCTGGCAGACAGATAATTAGGTGAAAAAGCTCAGTTTTTCAAGAGACCTTCTCACAGTTTTGAATATTCCTGGAATCTCCCAGAATTGAGATTAAATGCTGATAAAGTTGTATGTAGTGACATTTATTGTCCTGTAGATAAAGGCAATCAGTGATTGTTACTAAATATTTTCATGGGCTATAAATATAGACTTGCAAAGCCTGCTTTATGTTTTTTCCCTCAGTGTCTTCTACTGAAATGGGAACTCATATAGCTAGATTAACTCAGCATTATGGTGAGAATTAATTTTCTAATAGGAATGTGAAATGTTTTGAATTTATTAACCATTTTATTAATGATTAGCTTTTATGTAAAGCTGTGTCTTCAAACTTATTTGATAAATGTTTGAAGTGTATATTCTTGTTGTCCATATAGTTCTGTTTTTCTCCCATGAAGTTTCAGCATTCTTTTTCTGGAGCTCTAAAAGATTTCAGGTCTATTAATAGAAATGAGAGACATATTTTAGCCTGTTTTACATTTAGTGTGTATCTAATCCTTGTTTATGAACTTGCTGTGAATTTTGGATCATTACTAGTCAATTGGGATTTTTGTCTTGACCATTATAATATGTGCACTCAACTCAAATTTTAACCAAACAAGTTATGCTTTAGCGTTCATATCAGTGATTATCAGTTTAGTACAATGTTATAACATGTATGAAAAGGTTAAAAAAAAGTAACAAAACTGAGTAAGGTAGGAAGTTGAAGACATTTTGTTGATTATTCTTATACATGGTCTAATGTTATATCCAGAAATTTAGACCTGATTTGAGAAAAAGTAATCTCTGATAGGCATGGCTTTGAAGATTTTGCTCCTTAACTCTCAAATTAGTATTATCTTTTCTATGACTTTAGCATAAAAACAAAATATGTGTGGAACGAAGTATACACCTTGTTTCTGAATTTAAAATAGAAGTAACAAGAGAACGTTTTGAAAATTAAATACAAACTGAACATACGCATATGCATATAGGCCCTATTAGCAGGTCACTCAGAATCCAGTTTTTAATCACAGTGGTAGGTCACTTGTTGAAGCCTACGAAAATAATTAATAGGAAAGACTGGAAGGAAAGAAGGAGGAAAGGAAAGAAGGGAAGAAGTAAGGGAAGGAGCAGGGAGCTTTCACTTAATAGAATCAAGCTGACTTCTATTTAGAAAGAACTTTAGCTTCTGTGATAGAGAGCTAATATGGTTGTTCTTCATCAGCGATTTCCCAACATACTGATCTGGATTCTATCCATTCCTTGATTGATTGATCATGTCACGAACAAACGTTAATTGTTTTCACCAATACTTTCTAACCATGCAGTGGTCCTCTCATCTCTTACCTGGGGCTCACTGTCTTCTTTTTAAAGCTTATCTAGTTTCTAAAACCCTTCAGATCCATCTTGACCTTACTGTCATTCTGAAAAATTCAAGGAGGATTTAGAAGTTGGAGAAAAAATGAAAGGGAAAATGCTAAAGAGATAGGTACTGATATGGGAGAGAAAAGGCATTTGGAATTGAAGTAATTATTTTAAATATAATTTTAAAAAGGAGTTATCAGAATTTTGACACTTGGAATGTTAAAGTTTAATGGGAGTATTCTTTGCACTGAGGATTGAGTATTTAAATCTGCTTTCCCTTTTGGAAACATGGCCTGTTTGTTAAGATTTGAGGCTTAAAAGATACACGTAAATAGTTGTAAGCAGTAGCTCCAGTTGCAAATCCATCTGAACAGAGAGAAAAAAATAACTCATTGATAAAAATTTGCTAATTATTAGAACATTCTAAAATTTAAACTTCTGTAAACTTTATGAATCTTAATAGAAACAAGTGTAATCTAGTATGCTATTTAGAAATGCTATTTAGAAATGCAACAGGTCAAGCAGCGTTTAAATAAGGATTTTCTTGAAAAGATCATGCGTCTCTTTTTATATAAGAGAAAAGTTTTAACTGTTTTCATTACTGGGGGACAGAGGACATCATGACTTTATTTTCTTTGCATTTTACTCTAAATGGGTATTTTACAAAAGTTGCCATATGTTTATTTCTTTTTTAAGGACTAAGTAGTTACAGGTCGATTGGTCTCTTCTCCTTTGAAGATTTATCATTCTTCCTTGAATAGCACATGAATTTTGCTTGGACTTAAAAAACATCACCTGGTTTGAAAGGAATAATATCTAAACTTAAGCTTGTATGAAAAAGCCCCTTGTTCTGTCCAATTGGTCTAAGAAGTGATAAATGCTGGCTGAATATTAATTAACTATAGTTATAATACCAAGATAAGATTATTGAGCATTATCTTTTTTTTCGTGGGAATAGTTTAAATAATCTTCCAGCCAAAAAAAATTTAGTTATGGTATTTTGTAGTAGATAACGGAATATAATTGCCTGTATCCTAGGGTTAAAACAGCAACAACAAAAAATAGCTTTAATCATTTATTTTTGAATAACAGAATTTCTCCATAAACTCCACAGCCTTCTGTATTTGTAATATTTTAATACTAATCAAATACATGTATAATAGTTTTAATACTTACTTTTTTATTTTAATAGATTCCTCCTGCATGGAAAAACTACTTTCGAAAGATTGGAAGGAAAAAATGGAAAGATTAAATACCAGTGAACTTCTCGGAGAAATTAAAGGTACAATGTACAGAATATCAAACATATCAATGTAGAAATATTATTTTGTTCCACAACACATTTGCTTATCTTCTGTGCCCTAACATTAAATTCTTACCTCTAATATTTGTTTATATCTGAGAGGGTAAATGTATAGTGTGTTCCTGAACTTTATTCTTTTGTGATGTTTATAGAACGAAAGTTTTACCCTTTCTTTTTTAGTCTATAAACATATAACTTATAGGATAAACTACTTCATTAGTTTACTGAACAAAAAGTATGAAAAAGAAAAAAGGTTATGTCAAAGATGAACAAATTAAGTTAAAGATAATTTTAATCCTTCCTTTTGAAATCATAATACTAGCTTAATTGATGAATCCAAATCACTGATTTGAATTTCTTCTGATCAAAAAGGGTCAGCTGTAGTAACTGTCAAAAAGGATTTTATAGAATGTGCTGTTTATGGTTTATGGCTGGATTCTGAGGCCTGTTTACCTGTTCAAATCCTGGCTCTGTCAGTTACTAGATGAGTGATTTTGGGCAAGTCACTGAAGCTTTCTATGTTTTGAATTCCTTGTATCTAAACTGAGGATAATAAAAATACCTACTTCATAGGCTCATTAAGAGAATTAGTATATGTAAAGCTTTTAAAACTGCCTGGCACTTAAGAAAGTCCTCATGAGGGAAAGCTGTGGTTGTTATTAACTGCCCATAGGATTGTAGGTTGATTAATCTCAATCAGATTTCACCGGACTTAACATTTCATGATCTCCAACCCGGATGAGAATGAGCATCCTTATTTTTAAAGATAAGTGATTGACGTTATTATTTTGAAACATGTTAAGAAGTCGGCAGTCCCAATCCATTACAGAATTAAGCTGCCCTATCAGTTAAGAAGCTATACTTTTTGCCCAATTCTCTCTTGTTGATTCCTTTGTGGAGATGAAGTGCTGTATCACTAGCTTTTGGTATCATGAATAGAATCCATTGTCATTAATTAATTTTTTCAGTTGTCCCTTACAGACAGTCATCACTCTGACTTGACCTGACAACTTGGGAACTTAATTACATTAGTTTTCTGAATTTATCAAATGACTTCAGGTGAATATTCCCATGGATAATTCCTCATTTAAGATGAACATTTCACGATAACTATCTGATGAAAATTTTATTTTGAATTTATTACAGAAAACTGCTTAGTGTTCAGGCATGTTATGTTCAACTCAAATGAAGAGAAAAGGGAGTCATATCTTTTCCAAGAAATAATTAATAACTCTTTCTATTAACTAATGCAGTATCAAAATCAAGTGGAAATTGGATATTATTTTGAATTTCACTGCTTCTGTTTTGTACTCATAAAGGCCATTTGCTATTTTGGAAAAAAAAAAGAAACTCAACTTAAAACTGACGGGTAGAAAGAAAGTCATTAGTGACATATTCTTTATCCAGCTGCAATAACATGGTGTGTGCTACTTTGCACGTCATTCTGTGTTTTCTTCCCTTTCCAAAGTCATTGGTTTTATGACAGTGAGAACAGAAATGGTTTATGCAAAGGCAAGCTTTTGCCAGCGTGAATGATGGGGGTCTTGCTTTCTCTCAGTAATGTGGAAGCTAACATTTTATTATGTTATGATTCAGCATCGAGTTTTTATGCTTTGGGTTATCTTTCCCCCTCCCACTTTCTATCTTTATTTTTGATTCTAAAAATGCAAAAACTGTACTAGTTTTATATAATCAAAATATATAAATCTCAAAAGTGAAACATGCAAAATTAGGCTTTTCAAATTCTTTAACTTTTTCTTTTCTGGATTCTGTATGTGAAATGTAAACTTTCATTTGTGTACTACCCTCAGTTTTATGGACATAGAAGATAAGATTCTTACTAAATTTTTCATTTTGATTTACTCTATGTAAGTGTCTCTTTTTACATCTTAATATCTTGTCACCATAAACATTATACACAAAGTATACCAATAATATAAAAAATTGAAAAAAAATTAGTTAAAGTAGTGCTCAAATAGTTTGATTCAGCCACTGCTGAAACTCAACATACATTTTTGTTGTAGGCAAGATCAGATCAGTTATTAGCCACCAAAATTAGTTATAATTATTCTGAAATTTTAGGGTAATCTAAATACTATCTCCAAGAAAAACGTACTAGGGGAATTCCTTAGTGGTCCAGTGGTTAGGGCTCCACATTTCCACTGCAGGGGGCACCGGTGCAATCCCTGGTCGGGGAACTAAGATGCTGCATGCCGTGCAGTGCGGCCAAAAAATAAATTAAAAGAAAAGAAAAGAAAAACATACTACAGTGGGTTATCAGGATTCAGTATATCTCAAGCGTGTGTATTTATATATCTCATTATTTTTCCCTCATTACAAAATTCATATACATTTATTGTAAAAAGTATATAAACACACCCAAAGGAAAATATAATTGCCTTTTCATTCTACCTGTATTATAGTATATATCCTTTCCATTTTAATTTATGCATAAAAATTTTTTCCCTTAAAATTGGAATCATCCTTTTACTATTCATTTGTAATCTATTTTTCCCACTTAATGATATATTGTGAATTTCCCTGATTAGGTCATCTTCTAAACTATTATTCTTATTTGCAGAAAATATTGCATAAAGTGAGGTTCTTATAATTTAACTGAGTCTTTTATTCAATATTTAAGTTGTTTTTATTGTTTGTCATTATAAAGTAAACCTTGAACATGGGTAACTTTTTAATACTTTTCCATGTCAATTAGTGGTTATTTTCTTACGATATATTTCTAAAAAGTGAAATTACTGGGTCAAAGAAGGTGTTCTTTTTAAAAAAGGCTTTTGATTCACATTGCCCTTCAGGTATAGTGTTCTGTGCTCTCACCAGCAGCATCTGCGAGTATTCCCTTGCCCTCAGTAGCAAGTATTATTATTTTAAACATTTCTTGCCAGTTTGATAAGGGAATATAACATATTATTGCTGACTTAATTTGAATTCTTTGGATTTTTATTGAGAATGAAGAGTTTTACATGAATTTATTTGTATTAAATGTCTCTTCCTTTGTGAATTGTCTGTTTATGTTGTTTGCCCATTTTTCCTTTAAAGGATTTGTCTAGTTTTTATGGTTTTTAAGGCTCTTAATGTATATTTTAATGGTATTAGCCTTTATTTGTCATATATGTATATTTTGTCATTTTCTTTACTTTATGGTTTTGTTGTTAAATCTTTGCCTCCCTTTTGTAATGCTCTTTTTTTTTTTTTTTTTTTCTGTTTGGGGTTTGTTTAGAAAGGCTTCTCCCAGTCTAAAATTATATAATATTCTACTATATTTTCTTCCAGTTCTTTGACTATTTTTTTATACACTTAAGTCTTTGATTCATCTTGAATATATTTTGAGTATAATTTCAACCAGAGATGTAACTTAATTTTTTTCTCAAGTTAACCAAATATCTCTGTATCATTTATTAAGTAACCCATCGTATCCCATCTGACTTGAAATAACATCTTTTATTACATACTGATTACATATTTGGAGCCATTTCTCAGTTTTTGGCTCTATTCCATTTATCTTTCTACCTAGACTTTTACAGTGCTAGGTTATATTAATCACTGTAGCTTTATAGTATCTTTGAAAAGTATTGCAAGACCTCATTCATAATTATTCTTTAAGGTGTTTGTATACTTCTCTAAAGTTTATCTTAGATTTATATGTTGTTAATTAAAATTGCAAAGTGATTTTTTAAAAAAGATTATAAAACTATGGGATAACAAATCTTTTTAGCATTGAATCTTTCCATTCCAAATAACTTACTCAATTCTTTTCTGTCCCTCAACAATGTTTTGTTTTTTATATACAGATTCTGCACCTTTCCTTTGATGTTTCCTTTATAATATTTAATATTTTTACTTGCTCTTATGAATGAGATATTTTTCATACTACTATATTTTTGTTACTATATTTGGGGGTGTTAGTAAATTTTGCTGATTCATTTTATAACTTCCCTTTTTGTCAGACTTATTAGCTCTAGTCATATTTCAGCTGATATGTTTTCTCCTCTTTTTTAGCAGTTATTTGTTCCTTTTTTTCACCCCTTCTTTTAATACACTACCTAGAATATCAAGAATAATATTAAATAATACAGGTGATAGCAGATATTTTTATTTAGTTTTTAATTTATGGAATTGTCTTTAATATTTTACTATAAGTATTATACTGACTGTTGATTTAATGATTTTTATCATTAAAAATCATGCTAGTCCACTTTATTAGGAGTTTCTATGAGAAATTGCATTTTAGTTTATGGCGTGTCTTATTGGTTTTTGTTTTTCAAATTTACTGATGAAATAAACCCTAATTAGTCATGGTGTAGTCTTGTTTTAATGTACTGCATAATTTTATTTGCTTACCTTACAGTTATTTTTGCACCTGTATTTGTAAATGAGATTAGTTTGTGTTTTTCTTTATTTGTACTATCTTTGTTAAATTTTAGTGCCAGAGTTCATGGAATTGGAAAGCTTTTCCTCCTTTTTTGTGGAGGAAGGCTATGTAAAACTATTGAATAGACATCTTATTAATAAGTGGGAATCTTTTTTTATATTCTTTTTGTGTCCTTTGCCTGAAGTGGGTCTCTTGAAGGCAACATATTGTAGGCTCTTGGTTGTTTTTTTTAATCCTATCTGCCACTCTGTCTTTTGATTGGAGCATTTGGTCCATTGACATTTAAGGTAATTATTGACAGATATGTATTTGTTGCCAGATAACTGAATCACTTTGCTGTATATCAGAAATTAATCAAACAATGTAAATCAACTATACTTAAATAAAAAAAGAGGACAATGATTTCATCTTAGTATAATCAATAAAAATAAACATTTGAGTTCATCAGGTGAAAAAAATAAGTGGGAATCACTTATTTCTTAAAATTCTGAAAGAATATATTCATAAAACATCTAGGCTTAGAGTTTTCTATGGAGATAATTTTTTTTAAAGTTTCTTTTTCTCTTTAAGTCAGTTTTGCCAGGAAAAAAATTTCCTAGAAAATTGTATATTTCACTGAGATTTTCAAAAACATTAGTATTGTTTTAAAATACAATATCGCTTATTTTAAGTTTTCCATTTATTTGCTGTTACATATTCTATTTAAATTTTGCATATTTGTGTTCTCTCCCTTTTGTTCCTCAATTTTTACTTGCTAGTGGTTTTTCTATTTATCATTCCCCCCTTACTCCCCAGTAAGGATCCAGCTTTTAGGTTTACTTGTCAGTTCTGCTGTTTTTCAGCATGCCAACTACTTAATCTTGCTTTTACCTTTATTATCTCTCTCTTCTTTGTTTTTCTTATACTTTTTCTTTTGTCTGTTTTCTGATACCTCCTAATTTTCTAAGTTGACTACTTTATTTTCAACATTTTTTTATTAATTAATAAAAGCACTTTTAGCCATGAATGTGTTTGTAGAACTAGCTTTATGCATCCCATAAATTTAAATTTTTAGAATTCTCATAGTCATTATTTTCTAAATAGTCAATATTTATATTATTATCTAACTTATGTTTCTATGTCATTCTTAACTTTATGTCTTCTTTTGGATTCAAGAATGTGATGAAGCTGAGAAAGGGTGGAAACAACCTCTGTCATTGGAAAATTCTTTGTGGTGGGTTAGGTGCTAGAAGGAGAATTAAAGTGTGGGCAATAGAATGGATGAGCTATACTGAAAAATGAATCTTCAACCCGGTGACTTTAATATTACTACATATTAAGAAATAATACATTAATAACCTACTTTTTAGATTTTACTTTAAAAAATACTAGTGCTTTCAAATAAAAGTCCTATTATCTAAGTGAAATAAAGCAGTATTTCCAAAACTCTTGGTAGGAGTTAGAATATTGCTAAAGGTGGACACACAATGCATCACAGATTTTCAGTGGGCCTGTATCTGAGTCTTGTCTAATATTCTTTAAGAGAAAATCCCATGCCTAACCCCCATCATATTTCCATAGGTAACTTCTTTTTTACAGCAGCATTAATTGAGGATAGAGTGCTGTAAATGGCATAAATTTAATAGCAGTAATCTCAAAGCAATGTTCAAAAGAGGTTAATATTATTATGAGTATTGTTAAATAAATTTATTATTAAGACTTAAATGAAAGATAGCATAAAATGATTAGACCTTTGCCTTGGTCTGGTTACATCTTAAAGTATTGTGTTCTAATTGGGTTACCATATTTTAAGGGGTCTGTTGTGAAATTAGTATTTATCAAAAGTGGCTAGACTAGTAAAGAGACTTGGACATTTAATGTGAATAGTGATTCAAGACCTAGGGAAGTTTGACCTCATACACGTTAGATGTTTGGAGTTTTGTTCAATAGAAGTGGATAAGATTTTTGTGTTCTTTTAGGGGGTTAAGGTAATAGGGAAATTGTTCTCAATATACAAAAGAACTTAGGAACAATTAATGGCTACCCAACATTGATGCAGTTGGATCAAATATAGTGGTTGTTCAATAAATATTTATTAAATGAATAAATGAGTGGATAAATTAATAAGATAAAATCAATGGAAAATTTAAACAGATGTAGAGGGGTATTTCTACTTTGGTGGAATGTTCATGACCTCCTAAAATTCCTTCAAAATTATACTAGTGTTTATTAAATTTTCTTAATTTTAAGACTGTTCTTCAAAATACTATCTATTTCCTGTCAGTAAGTAATATAATACTTTTGTGAGATACTTTATAAAATTAACCATGTACTAAAACTACCTACATTATTTTATCTGATCCTTTGGACAACCCAGTGAGGAAAATATTTTTATATTGATTTTACATGTGAGTAAAATTAGACTGAGAGAAATTAAGTGGCTTGTTTGGGTCACTCAGAAAGTTATGGATGTCGGGTTTGAATCCTGGTCTCTAAAGCCTCTGTTTAGTATAATACAGATTACTTCTCAGATTCTCCAGTCTTGGAATTCTGCACTGGGGACAAGGGGAAGATAGACTCTGGACTGTTTCGTCCTCCTGCAACACACGAACAACCAAAATACTTCCAATTTTGCTCTTTCCTATGTAAGTGAGGCAGTATAGCAAAGCACGCATGGGTATAGGTAATACAGTTTTTCCCTATTGTAGTGTTTATCATTTAAAGAAATTGAGACATAGTTCATTTACAATATTATATTAGTTTCAGGTATACAATATAGCGATTCAAATATTTTATAGTTTATACTCCATTTATAGTTATTATAAAATATTGGCTATATTCCCTGTGCTGTATAATATATCATTGCAGCTTATTTATTTTATATCTAATAGTTTGTACCTTTGAATCCCCTACCCCTATCTTGCCACTCCCCCCCTCTCTCCCCACTGATAACCACTGATTTATTCTCTGTATTTGAGTCTGTCTCTTTTTTGTTATATTCACTAATTTGTTTTATTTTTTAGATTCTGCATATAAGTGATATCATACAGTATTTGTCTTTCTCTGTCTGCTTTATTTCACTAAGCATAACACCCTCCAGGTCCATCCATGTTGTTGCAAAATTTCATTCTTTTTATGGCTGAGTAGTATTCCTATATATATATATATATATATTTATACTGCATCTTCTTTATCCATTTATCTGTTAAAGGACACTTAGGTTGTGTCCATGTCTTGGCTATTGTAAATAATGCTGCTCTGAACACTGGGGTACATGTATCTTTTTGAATTAGTGTTTTCATTTTCTTAGGATATATACCCAGGAGTGTAGTTCTATTTTTTAGTTTTTTGAGGAACCTCCATAATGTTTTCCATAGTGACGGCACCAATTTACATTCCTACCAATGGTGCACAAGGGTTCCTTTTTCTCCACATCCTTGCCATCATTTGTTATTTGTGTTCTTTTTGATGATAGGCATTCTGACAGGTGTGAGGTGATATCTCATTGTGATTTTGATTTGCATTTCTCTGATGATTAGCAATGGTGAGCATCTTTTCATACGCCTGTTGGCCATTGGTATGTCCTCTTTGGAAAAATGTCTGTTGAGGCCTTCTGCCCATTTTTTAATTGGGCAGTTTGTTTTTGATATTGAATTGTATCACATATATATATTTTAGATATTTACTCCTATCAGTGATATCATTTACAAATATTTGCTCCCATTCAGTAGGTTGTCGTTTAATTTTGTTGATGGTTTTCTTTGCTGTGCAAAAACATTTAAGTTAAATTAGGTCTCCTTTGTTTATTTTTGCTTTTATTTCCTTTGCCAGGAGACAGATCCAAAAATTATTGCTACAGTTAATGTCAAAGAGTGTTTCACCTATATTTTCCTCGAGGAGTTTTATGGTTTCTGGTCTTACATTTAAGTCTTTAATCCATTTTGAGTTTATTTTTGTATATGAGAAAATGTTCTAATTTCACTCTTTGACATGTAGCTTTCCAGTTTTCCTAGCACTACATATTGAAGAGACTGTCTTTTCTCCGTTGTATAGTCTTCCATCCTTTGTCATAGATTAATTGACCATAAATGTGTAGGTTTACTTCTGGGCTGTCTACTCTGTTCCATTGATCTATATGTCTGTTCTTTTGCCTGTACCATACTGTTTTGATTACTGTAGCTTTGTGTTGTACTTTGAAATTAGGGAGAGTAATATGTCCAGCTGTGTTCTTCTTTTGTAAGACTATTTTGTCTCTTCAGGGTCTTTTGTATTTCCACACACATTTCAGAATTATTTGTTTTAGTACTGTGAAAAATGCCATTGGTAACTTGATAGGGATTGCATTAAATCTGTAGATTGCCTTGCCTTGGGTAGTATGATCATTTTAACAATATTAATTTTCCAATCTATGAACATGATATATCTATTTGATTGTGTTATCTTTAATTTCTTTTAACAGTGTCTTATAATTTTCCAAGTACACATCTTTTACCTCCTTAGGTAGGTTTCTTCCTAGGTAATTTATTCTTTTTGATGCAATTGTAAATGGGATTGTTTCCTTAATTTCTCTTTCTGATAGTTGTTGTTAGTGTATAGAAATACAGCAGTATTAATTTTATATCCAGCAAGTTTATCAAATTCATTGATGAGCTCTAGTAGTTTTCTGGTGACATCTTTAGGATTTTCTATGTATAGTATCATGTCATCTGTAAACAGTGACAGTTTTACTTCTTCCTTTCCAGTTTGGATTCCTTTTATTTCTTTTTCTTTTCTGATTGCTGTAGCTAAGACTTCCAATACTATGTTGAATAAAAGTGGTGAGAGTGGCCATCTGTCTCTTGTTCCTGATCTTAGAGGAAATGCTTTCAGCTTTTCACTGTTGAGCATGATATTATCTGTGGGCTGACCATATATGGCCCTTATTATGTTGAGGTATGTTCCCTTTAGGTCTAAGGTTAGGTTGTTTATTTGAGATTTTTCTTGTTTCCTGAGGTAAGCTTGTATTGCTACAAACTTACCTCTTACAGCTGTTTTGCTGCACCCCATAGCGTTTGGATTCTTGCCTTTTTGTTTTCATTTGTCTCCAGGTATATTTTGATTTCTTCCTTGAGTTCTTTAGTGATCTATTGGTTGTTTAGTAACATACTGTTTAGTCTCCACATGTTTTTGTGTTTTGCAGTTTTTTTCCATGTAGTTGATTTCTAGTCTTATTGTATTGTGGTTAGAAAAGATGCTTGATATGTTTTCAATTTTCTTTTTTTTTTTTTTGGTGCGCGGGCCTCTCCCGTTGCGGAGCACAGGCTCCGGACACGCAGGCTCATCGTCCATGGCTCACGGGCCCAGCCGCTCCGCGGCATGTGGGATCCCACCGGACCGGGGCACGAACCCGTATCCCCTGCATCGGCAGGCGGACTCTCAACGACTGCGCCACCAGGGAAGCCCCTTCAGTTTTCTTAAATTGAAATTTAGAAAGACTTATTTTGTGGCCTAGCATGTGATCTATCCTGAAGAATGTTCCATTTGCCCTTGAAATGAATGTGTACTCTGCTGCTTTTGGATGCAGTATTCTATATATATTAAGTCTATCTCATCTAATGTGTCATTTAAGGCCAGTGTTTCCTTATTGATTTTCTGCCTGGAAGATCTGTCCATTGATGTAAATGGGGTGTTAAAATTCCCTACTATTACTGGGTTAATGTCAATTTCTCCCTTTATTTCTATTAATATTTGCTTTATGTGTTTAAGTGATTTATGTTGGATGCATATATATTTACAATTGTTATATCTTCTTGGATTGATCCCTTGATCATTATGTAATGTCCTTATTTGTCTCTTGTAACAGTCTTTGTTTTAAAGTCTATTTTGTCTAATGTAAGTATTGCTACCCTGGCTTTCTTTTGATTTCCGTCTGCATGGAACACCCTTTTTCATCCTCTCACTTTCAATCTGTGTGTGTCTTTAGACCTGAAGTGAATATCTTGTAGACAGCGTATATACAGGTCTTTTTTTTTTTTTTTTTTTGTATCCCTTCAGCCACTCTGTGTCTTTTGATTGGAGCATTTAGTCAATTTACACTTAAAGTAGTTATTGATATGTATCTACTTATTGCCATTTTCTTAATTGTTTTAGGTTTGTTTTGTAGTTCTTTTCTGTTCCTTTCTTCTTTGGTTCTCTTCTCTTGTGATTTGATTCCTATCTTTAGTGTTGCTTGGATTCCTTTCTCTTTTTTGTGTGTGCTATTACAGATTTTTGGTTTGGGGTTACCATGATGTTTGTATATAACAAAATAAATATATGAATAATTATTTTAAGTTGCTGATCTCTTAATTCTAATTGCATTCTAACAATGCTGTATTTTTTACTCTCCTCCCCTCATGATTGCTGTTTTTGACATCAGATTTTACATCTGTTTGTTTTGTGTATCCCTTAACTGCTTATTGTGAATATAGATGATTTTACTACTTTTTTCTTTTAACCTTCCTACTAACTTTGTGCATGGTTGATAAACTACCTTTACTGTGTATTTGCCTTTACCAGTGAGCTTCTTCCTTTTGTAATTTTCATGTTTCTAGTAGCAGCCTTTTCTTTTTTGCTTAGAGAAGTCCCTTGAACATTTCTTGTGAAGCTAGTTTGGTGGTGCCGAACACTTTTAGCTTTTGCTTGTCTGTAAAACTTTTGATCTCTCCATCAAATCTGAGTGAGAGCCTTGCCGAGTAGACAGTATTCTTGGTTGTAGGGTTTTTTCCTTTCCTCACTTTATATAAATATATAGTGCCTTCTGGCCTGCAGTTTCTGCTGAAATGTCAGCTGATAGCCTTATTTAAGTTTCCTTGTATGTAACTTGTTGCTTTTCTCTTGCTGCTTTTTTATTGTCTCTACATCTTTAATATTTGCCATTTTAATTACGTTGTGTCTTGGTATGGTCCTCTTTGTGTTGATCTTGTTTGGGACTCTTTATACTTCCTGGACTTGGATGTCTGTTTCCTTTTCCAGGTTAGGGAAGTTTTCAGCTCTTATGTCTTCATGTATGTTATCTGCTCCTTTCTCTCTCTTCTCCTTCTGGACCCCTATAATGTAATGTTAGTATTTTTGATGTTGTCCAGAGCTCTCTTAAATTGTCCTCATTTCTTTTCATTCTTTTTTCTGTTCAGTTTCAGTGATTTCCACTACTCTGTCTTCCAGCTTGCTGATCCATTCCTCTGTATTATATAGTCTACTGTTGATTCCTTCTCGTGTATCTTTCATTTCAGTTATTGTATTCTTCACCTCTGTTTGGTTGATTTCTTTTTATTTTCTAACTCTTTGTTCAAAACTTCTAACTTCCTGCTCTGTTCATCCATTTTTCTCCTGAGTTCTTTGATCGTCTTTACAATCATTACCTTGAGCTCTTTCTAGGGTAGACTGCCTATCTCCACTTCACTTAGTTCTTCCTCTGGGGTTTTGACATGTTCCTCCATTCTTCTGCCACTTCATTTTGCCTAACTTGCTGTTTTTATTTCTATATATCTGGTAGGTTGGTTATGCTTCCCGAACTTGGAGAAGTGGCCTTTTGTAGGAGACATTCAATGCTCCCAGCAGTACACTTCCCTCTGGTCACCAGAGGTCTATGCTCAACCTCTATGTGAGCTTCATGGGTCCTTCTGTTGTGTTGGGCTGCTACTGTGGGTGGTCTGTAAGGCATGACTGGCTTCCAGTCCAGTTGGTTTCCGGGTCCTGCCTTTTTTGGAGGCTGTCCACCACTGGTTGGTGGGGCTGGGTCTTGAGGTGGCTGGCTGCAGAACCCTGGGGTGAAGCTGGGGTCCAGGAGATCCTGTGGCTGGTGGCTACCCATTGTTGTGTGAAGCTAGGGTTAGTGTTGACTCACTGGCAGGAAGAGCTGGGTCCTGGAGTCTGACTGCAGGGCCCAGGGGTCCCAGAGCTGATGTAGGACCACTGGTGAGTGGGGCTGGTTCCTGACAAAGCTGGCTGAGGGGTCCAAGGTGTCCTGAACCTTGTTGACCTGCTGGTGGGTAGGCTGGGCCTTGCCAAGTCAGGCTAGGGGCTGCAGTTGTCCACTGCTGGTGGGTGAGGCTGGTCCTGAGGCTCGAGCAGGCTTGCTGATGGGTGGGGCCTAGGTCCAGGGAATTCTGGGGCTGGTGCCTGTCCACTGATGGCTGCAGCTGGGTCCTGGGGTCTCTGGCTGTGGGGCTATGGGGTTCCAGCTCTAGTACATGTGTGCAGGTGTGTGGGGGCAGGTCCTTGGCCCTCTGGTGGGCAGGGCTGTGGCCAAAGGCAGCTGTGGGCTCAAGGGGGTCTTAAAGCAGCCTTTCTGCTGGTGAGGTGAGGGGTTCCAGAGCGTGTTAGATTTTGTGTGTGCCCTTTAAGAGTGGAGTCTATCCCCTGCCACCTCCAAGCCTGGAATTGTGCATAACTGGGATCTTGTATCTTTGTATAACGGGTGTTATTTGTGCGAAGGGCAGTTCGTAAACAGCACTTGTTCTTTTAATAAAAGAATGTTTTACAAAAAAAAAGAGTGGAGTCTATTTCCCACAACCCTCTGGGTCTTCTGGAAGTAAGACCTGCTGGCCTTCAAACCCAAATGATCTGACGGCTTTTCTTCCCAGTGCAGGACTCTTGGGCCGCAGAGCCTGATGTAGGGCTCAGAACCCTCTTTCCTTGTGGAGAACCTCTGCAATTGTAATTATTTTCCTGTTTGGGGGTCACCCACCCAGGGATATGGGTCTTGATATACTATGACTCTGTCCCTCCTACCCATCTTGTTGTGGTTCCTTCTGTACATCTTTACTTGTAGAAGAACTTTTCTGGTAGGTTCCAGTCTTTATCATCAATAGTAGTTCTGTAAGTAGTTGAAATTTTGGTGTGCCTGTGAGAGGAGGTGAGCTCAGGGTCTCTCTACTCTGCCATTTTGGCAAGAACACCTATGGAATTATTTATCTTGATCTAAATCCGAATGAGAGGGACTTCCATGGTGGTGCAGTGGTTAAGAATATGCCTACCAATGCAGGAGACACGGGTTCAAGCCCTGGTGCGGGAAGATCACACATGCTGCGGAGCAGCTAAGCCCATGCGCCACAACTACTGGGCCTACGTTCTAGAGCCCATGCACCACAACTACTGAAGGCCACGCACCACAACTACTGAAGCCCGCACTCCTAGAGCCTGTGCTCTGCAACAAGAGAAGCCACCACAATGAGAAGCCCTCACACCGCAATGAAGAGTAGCCCCCGGTCGCTGCAACTAGAGACAGCCCATGCGCAGCAATGAAGACCCAACGCAGCCAAAAAAAAAAAAAAAAAAATCCGAATGAGAAAGAGGGTGGAATAATATAGTATAAAGATACAAGGTGAAGCAGAAGCACTGGCAAAGTCCATAACCCATTTGTATGTATACTTGTTTGTTTGAGTGAGGATGCCAGGATACTTATGGTGACAAAACATTTCTAAATGCAATGGTGACATACTAAATGATGTCTAGAGCATTAGGATTCATCCTCTGTTTCTATGCATGGATATAGCCTTCTGTGGTTTATATAGCAGAATCTTAGCCAGCCTTCTGTTTTTGCATACATGCCCCTCTATGCTGTGGCTGGCATCTCCTCCTTGGTGTGAAGGCGCCTCCCTGGGCAGTGTGCCAGAGAAACAGTAATGCTGGTTGTTTGAGTTAGCACAAACTGTTTGTCAAACACACAGATGATAAGAGAGAAAAAATAATTATGTGATATGAGCCAAATAAGGAAAATATTGCTTTCCTTCCTTGGTCATTTATGACTAATCATCTCAATATTTACATTTAGGGATTAAGGTAGATGAGCTTATAGGTATACTGTCCTGAAGCTTAGAAAAATGACAGTCTCTTTCTGTTAGGGAAAAAAGTGATTAAACATATGCTTTTAAATGGAAAATTCTACAAATGATTCCCAATGTTTTTAAGGTTATTGTTGAAACACAATTACTTACTATAGTTATTCAACTAAAATGTCTGAGAGATTTGTTCTGGAGCCTAAATATTGTTGCTATACTTTAATATTAAAAACTTTAAGCATTACTCACTGTTACTTCATTAGGGTTTTTACTAAGAGAAGTAAAATTAGAAACTGTGTTGCATCAAATAGTGCAGGCATATTACAGTTGTGCTTGGTACATGTACTGAATTAAAAATGTGAATGTATTATAATTTTGCTACTATGTGCCACTGAGAGCCTGGTTTCATTTTCAGTTTTGATTGCAAACATAAATCTTTGATGGAGAGTGCAGGAACACAAAAGTCATGGTTTTTTTCAGTGCATGATAGATCTTTGAAGATCAAATAGTGTAGGTTATTCTTGAAGTAACTTAAGCAGTGCCGTTATCACCAAAGGGTCAGTATGAATGTAACAGCATTCCCAAAGAATTAGTGTTGTATGTCACAGGTTACTATCTTAACTGCCAATTCTCTCAACTAGTCTGTTCACTTTATAGTAAGGGCCTAAACTATATCTAAGTACTCTGATTGCTTATTCTATGCATTGCCCTTTCTACGGAATACTCTTTTTTTAGGAATAGTAATTCATAGTTACTGGTATTTTCTGTTGTAGGTAATCACAGAAGGACTAGAGTGGTCTTCCAAAAGCTGTGACTGTACACTTTACATATTCATTTATAAATGAGTTTTTCTTGAATTTCCATTTACAAATTTACAGCAATTTCTTCATCCAAGGGAACTTAAAAAAAATCTGGAGGTGTTTAGAGACGAAACATCTGCCACTTTTTAACTCCAATAAAATCAGCAAAGTTCACATACCTAGTGATTTTTGCTGTCTCATTAGGAAAAAGGATTGAAACAGTAATATATCAATGTTTAGATTTCATGTGTTTCGAAAATTCTAAATTGTTATTTCTAAGACAAATGCTGTATTGCTCTAGAGACCAGCTTGTGAAAGAGATTCAGAGTACATGTAATTTTCTCATTGATTTGTATGAAATAATGTAGTAGAGTGTCACTATTTTCTGTATAAATCTGTGTAATTGTAGAACTTGAGAGTAATATCTAAAATCATGGAATCTCCAAAAATTAAATTTGAAGGAGCTTTGCATGTTACGCAATTCAACTTATTTTCCATATAGGGATCCCAATATCCACAAAAGAAGAGTCACTTCCCTAAAATAACACAGTAAATTACTAAGGCGGAATTTCCCTCAAATAGCACGTTTAGCCCATTTCACATAGTCTTTTGGTCATCTTGTAATCAATAGTGAGTTATCATTGCAGAACTCATGAACTCTTTTTACTAACAATAAATGCATACCACAGCTAGTTTTATAAATATATATGTATTATAACATAGCAACATCCATTTTTAAAAATTATACCCCTTTGCATGAATGTAGACATTTCAAAGCTCTCCTTTATAAACATCTCAGCTCTCTGTTATAAACATCTTTTACCTCTTTTGATGTCTGTGTGATATACATACAAGCAATTAAAACCTCCCTTCACTTGAGATTGGAGACACAAGGTCTTCTTAATCAAAAGTCAAACAAAAGCTACAGACAAAAATTACTACTATATGATTAAGGTCTAAAGTATTATGATATATTAGAATCATTGTTAACTGTTGGGATTAAAAGAAATAGATAAGTTGGGGAAAAGATCAGTTGAATCTAATTACAGAAATCAATGTTTACTTAAAAGAAAATACTGACGTTTAATAACAGGTTCTGGCTATAAATATAGCACTGGCTAAAATTGTTCTTTGTTATTGTTATATTGACCACATAATAATATTTCAAATTCATTGAATAAGAATCTGAAACTTCTTTTTTAGTAGTTAATTATTATAATTAAAAACATAAAACTTTAAAATCATATCTTGTTTCAAAAATTTCAATTAAAAATGTTCTTATATGTAAAAATAGTCACCATTTATAAAGTATTCCTATTGATTCCATTTTTAAAAGGCTAATTTTAGCAGTAGCGAGTGGGAAAGGAGGCAAAATTGGTTAGAAGGAAAAAAGATCCAAAGTATTCTTACACAATTATGATTACATTAAATATGTATTAGTCTATTTGGTGACATATCGAAATAAAAGAGAACACATTTTGATATAATTCAAAAACAAGACATTTCACTTTTTTCTTCCTGATTGCTGTGATGAAAATAAACATTATAACCAGCATGCAGAAGAAAAACTCTTACTAATTGCAGCCTAGATTTTAAGTAAAATGAAGGTCATTAGCAATTTCCTGGAAGCCATTCAGATTGCTTACCAGGAAATGGTAGCTAGCAGGACATCTGTAATCCTCCTGTGTGGAATTAGTGAAAACATACTGGAGCTTTAATGACGTGTGTTAGATTTAGTCTTATGGTGGAACCTTCGTTTATCAAAGTAGTTCGTATTCTTTGAATACAAATGTTTTTATTTCACTATTAGTGTACAAACCCAGAATTTAAAATAGCGTTTACCTTCCATCCATCCATACAAAAATACATGCATTAATACACACCTGTAATTTGGGGTGTGACTCAGTGCAATAAGAGATGAGAGGGTAACAGAAGAGCTGTAGGAATCTGGGAAATGTGTTTGGGCATATTGAAAGAAACTTCTCTTATAACTTGGAATGCTGATTTCATAACATTTGGGTAGTGAATTTAGTCCCATTTTTAGTAGCATCTTCTTACCCCAATAAAGAGATAAGCAAAGCTGAGTGTTAAGTGAAAATACCTCACAGGACATAAATTTAAGTCTGGCTTATTCTGCATTATAGTGGGAGAAATGTGGTCACTAATTTAGAGGCTTTCAGCATAGCTTCTCTATATTAACTGAATTATTGTTTGGCTTAATAAGGATAATATCTCTGGAGCTATTAAGAGTGACAGAGTAAAATTGAGGAGAGCATATGTATGCTCCAATTTGTGTAAAAAATTGTATATACACAGAAAATTGCTGGAAGGATATTTAATAAACTGTTAACAGAGGTTGACTATGTAGTTGGGGGTGTGGGGAGTGAAGGGTATGGGACAGGGGCTGGATTTTTAATTTGAACTGTATAGTTTGTACTGAAGTATTTTTTAACCATGTGTAGGCATTGCTTTTTCAATAAAGACTAGTTTAAAAAAAAAAGACTGAAAGCAAGTCTTGAATAAAAAAATGAAAGGGACTAGTTTCATTATTTGTACAAAAGAAAATGGATTATGCTACTTACTTTAACTTCTGATTTTTTGAGAGGATTGGAGACAATATGTGTGTTTGGGGTGGCATGGAGTAGGGAATCAGTAAATGCTGTAGGTAGCCAACAACACTTGTCAACACAGTTGACATAGTTTAGTACTTGAAACAGTAAATATTTATTGGTAGAATGACGAACTGTAGTTCTAAAAATTTTTGCTCTCAGGACTATTAAAATGTATTGAGGACTCTAAAAATGTTTAGTTTGTATGACTTATATCTATTAATACTTATTGTGTTAGAAATTAAACCTGATAAGTTTAAGAAACATTTATTAATTCATTTAAAAGCTATGATAGTATACCTGTTATATATCACCATAAAGATTTTTTTCAGTTTTTTCTTTTTTTTCTTTCTTTTTTATTGATGTATAGTTGATGTACAATATTATATGTTACAGGTGTACAATATAGTGATATACAATTTTTTTGTCAATCCTAAACTCCCTATTTTTTAATAAAAAACATATTTCTTAAAAATAATTTAGTGAGAAGGGTAGCATTGTTTTACATTTTGGTAAATCTCTTTAGTGTATGGTTTAATAGTAACTCTCTCATATCTGCTTTTTGCATTCAATCTGTTGTGAAATGTATTGATTGAAGTATATGAAGAGGGAGAAGTATCTTATAGCCTTTTCATATAATTGTGAATTTTCTTCTAACCACACCAAATTTCATAAATGGTAGTTTCTTAAAGGTTAGGCCCAATGTAGGATCTGAAACCATTTCAATGAACTGTCAATACTTTTACATTAAAATCCATTGCTCCAGTTTGACCTTTGAATGAATTTTTTACTCCATGTATTATTTTGTAACAGCTTTTAGATTACATTGTTTTACTGAGTTATGAAGATCTACCTTATTTTGGCACATTTTATCATACAGTATCAAAAAATCACATTCATTAATGTCACAACTAATCTTATCAGAAAATCTTTTAAGTATTTGGAAAGTATCATGGTAGTGATGACAGATAGTTTTCCAAAATTCTAATTTTCCCTTTAAAGTTCAAATTACATTGTTTCCACCAATACTTTCAGTTGTTTTTCTTGAAGTGGCAGGCTCACTTGCCAAAATTGAAGTATGCAAAATGATATTTTGTCTTTTAGTTGTTCTTTCAAATAAAATTGGTGCTTTGTGTATAAAAAGATATGAAAATGTCTAAAAAGATATGAAAATGTCAGCATGCAACTCAAACAATAGCATAAGTCATTTTTCTTGAACTATTATACTTAGGTACAATAAACAGCAGACTGCTTCCCATTTTATCACACAGAATATTTTAAGTATGAGTACTTAAAAGTGATTATTTAATAAAATTGTTTTTATTGTTTCATCAAGGAAATTATTAATGGAAACTGAACTTTCTGTGTTTTTTTTTTTAACTGTAAGTGTATAGTGGTGAAGAATACAATGACTACTAGTAGAGGTAGGTGCATTTGATTCATGCTACGGGACCAGCAATTTTAACCCACTATTTCATTTGCATCATTAGTGCAAATGTCAACACTAAAACATGCAGCACAATGTCTTAGTATTATTATGAAAACAGTGTTGACCTCAGGTACTCTGGGATTACAAGGGGTCCAAGAACCACACTTTAAGAACCACTGGACTAGAACCTTAAAATAGACTAGTATATATTTACCTTGATAATAAATTAATTTGCCAATGATAACTACAAAGCAAATTAGTCACATCTAAGAGTTCAAAGTTTCTGTGAAGACACTAGATGAAGTTACTGGCTTAAAGAAATGAGTTGCTGTCCTCCTTGAAACTGGAATTATGGCATAATAAATACAGGATGTGGAGTTGATCAGATGTGAGTTTGAATCGTGTAAACTGAGCAATTAATTTACCCTGTTTTACTCTCAGCTTTCTAACCTATAAAGTATAAAAAAATACTTGCATTTCAGGATCATTGTCAGTGATTGCAAAGTGACTGACAAAATAGTTCTCAGTAAATAGTAGTTTGCCAGTAGGAATAATAACAAGAGTATTTAGTTTTGTGCCACCCATTAGTACCTGGAACCATTTATTACCTCTTGAAGCACAAATTATTTCATAGGAAATGATTAGATATGTATAAAATTAAGAGGAAGTTCTAACAGTCTAAGAAATCAGTGTTATCTCCCATGTCAAGTTTAGAGTATAGTTTAAGTTGCCAGTGTTTGCTCAACCAAAAATGATATTCAGTTTATTGATAATTAGCTTACATTTTTCAGTGAGGCTAGGCCTAGTCAGCTTCATTCCCATCTCACAGATTTTTAGCTATCACATGCCTCTCAAACCCTTGTAGTATTATTAAATCACCTTATGCAAGTACAATTCAAATTCTATTTTCCAAAATTTTAAGAGATTTTTTTCGTATAATTTTAGTTCTGGCATTTTATTATAGTGATAGCTAAAACTTAGAGGTCCTGCTGTTAAAATGGGATTTTCACATGTACCATTTCTGGACATACGGTTGCTGTGAAATGTTTTGTGTGTGTAATGTGTATGATAAATGAGATTTTAATAATATGAATTTATTATTTTATAATTAAAAGTTATATATAAGGTTTTTAGTAAACATAAAATAGTATTAAAAAGATTTAAAGTTTTTATATATCATTCTTTTTAATTTGCTCTATTTTACTTTAGTCTTTTTTGTCTGAATAAATGATGTAGTTTAAAAATACACGGTTGTGATAATATTTATATACAGCTGATTCTTGAAAGAAAAACTTACGGAATAGCAATTAATCTCAATGTTGTTTATAGGCCCAGAAGTGCTCTGTGCCTAGCACCACAGGTGCCAGGTGCATCCTGGGTATTTCTTTATTCTAAAGTCAGCTTTTCACCAAATTCTCATGCCATACATATGTCACATTAAGAACTGGCCCATGGTACTAGACCTCCCACACACATACTTAGGTCATTTGTCTGAACTAAAAAAAAAAATTATAAGGCTAACCATTTAATAAAATGTTTGTATTTCCATCCAAATGGTGTTTTTATGAATTAGACCCTTGAAATAGGCATAAATTGTGCATTATTCTCTACATTTTTAAATGTGCTGCTACTGTTGGTAATTACCACAGAGTGCATATTTAATGCACTGAGGAAATTTGATGCAATTATTCCGTTTATTTGTGATTTCCCTTCAATCCAAATGTTTCAGCATTAAACTACTGAAAAAGGAAACTACAGAGAATTCAGGTCATTTAAAAATGCACACATTTTCTGAACTCTGCTTGTAAACTTGTACTGCACTAACCAAAATGAAATTAGAAGGAACCCAACATTGTAAAGGATAGGGTTCAAAAGTTTTAGGAGATTTTGAATAAAATCACCTTTTAAGTATAACCTTAAAGAGGCTGGGCCAGTTGCAAGGCTACAGTCTTACAAAAGTCAACAAGAGAGGTGTACAAAGGAGCTCAAAATTTAGCTACTTTTGTTACCAACCAGGGTTCTTGGCCTTCAACACCCCCCCCCCCCCCCCCCCCCGCCATCAATAGAAATTGACAAGAGGCCAAACAAATTCAGGCAAGGCTTTATTGGGGCCCTTGCTGCAGCAGGGGGAACCAGAACAAGTAACAGGTTCCCTTGCTAGCTTGCTCCCTGAGAGGGGACAAGCTTGTTCCTTATATGGGGTGAGGGTAGAAGTGTATCCAGGGGTCGGGCCAGAGGGGTGGCTTAGGTGTTTTGCCCACCTCTCTGGTGGTGTTGAGTGCAGGAGCCATGCTCAGTACCCTGCTTTTGCTCCCAACACTCTGTTTTTGCTCAGCTCTTCAGAAGTGGCAGTTGAATTTTTTAGTCTTTTGTATCTTTTTGCCCATAATTTGCCCCAACTGTGCATGCATGCAGTTATTTTTAGTCTCTTATGGTTTCTTTGTATTTTGTTGCTGGAGGAGAGGTTTGTCCAGGTGCAAGCATTGCAGCACTGCAGCAAAGGGTTCCAGGTCCCAGCCTGTCTCAGTTTAACTTCAGACAAATTATTCTTCCTGAAGACTCTTTTCAGTACTTAGGAGTTGATTACACCTGGAAATGGATTGAATAGACAGAAGTTGGTAATTTAGAAAGTTGGTACAAAATGGTAGAAACCACAGAAGAGAGATCTGAGCCTGTCTCTTCCATGAGTGCCTGGCATTTTTTAAAGCTCAGAGAATTTTGGTAGTGAAAATCATCTCTACTGCTGAAAGGGTCAGAAAATAAGAATAGTGCAAGAGGGGTACAGCTCTTGTAGGCCCACTTTATATTTTCTCCTTTGATCATAAGCTAGTAAGAAAAGTACACATTTTTCACAGAAATGATTCAATATAATTAAAATGGTTTGGTAAGGAATAGAATAAGGCAGAAGAACACAGGTATTAAATGGGAAGGAGGAACTTCATATCCATTTTGTTCAGTAGACGTCATCTGGTGTTCCCTTTCAACTTAATATGCAACTATTCGTTATACATGTTTTAATAATAGTCTTAAATATCTCTCTAGGGCTACCGAAGAGATGAGATTTAAAATGAAATCTATTCCGTGGCTTTAAAAATGTTTCTTCATGTAATAGTAATGAGAGACCTGTATTCTTATGCTTAAAGCAAAGAGTTACCTTCCTATTAACATTTGTTTAACTAGGCTTCTATCACAACAGGTGCACAATTATTTTTATGAGTAAAATATTATCAGCCTTCAAAATTAGCCAGGGCAAAATGCAAGTTGTCTGATTAAATAATCAGAGCTGATACTTAAAATACATTTCATTTCCACAGGAATTTTAAAATGCAAAGTCCCAGTCTCTTATTTTGATGTGTTGAGGGAGCTGAAATTTTTTGTGGTATATAGGTAGTAGCTTGTATTGTAAATAATTTGATATATTTCACATAATTCAACTGACATTATGAGACAATCTACTAAAAATATAGTAGTAGTTTATTACCTCTAGTCTAACATTTTAATCTATCAATGAAGTAGAATTATGCTTCCCATACATAAAGCAAAAATAAAAGTGACCCTTTTGTAGACTATTCTAAATTCAATTAAAAAGCACACCAGTTTAGAAAGTTAAAATCCAATGTATTCTTATTTAAATTTAATTTGTAGAGCGTAAAAAAATACGAATATAAATTTCAGTTCATAAAATGTATAAATCGTATGTACACCAAAGTTACTGAATATCTTGGGGAATGATAAAGATTCCCAAATGGTTAAAATCAAACAATCAAACAAAAAACAAAAGCAAACAATACCAAACACACACACACACACACACACACACACACACTCACTCTTCTGAACACAACATGAAACTTCTTTAGGAGGTACTTTCTAAACCATGGTTTAGAAGTACTACAACAGTGCAGCTGTTAGAAACCAATTATAGCCAGGTAACTGTTTGTTTTCATATCTAAATCTGTTTGTCAATCAGGAGAATGCAGTGAATCAGGGAAGGGGATCTCATACAAACCACAATAAGGCAGAGCATCTGGAATGGGTCCAAGCCACAGGAATTAGGGCAGGAGTACAGATCAAAACCATACATATGCACATGGCTGCTGTCTTTGACCAACTTTTCAAATAGACTCAGAAGTAGAGACTATTGGAGAAAAATGTCAGTTTTCTATTGAGAGCAGTCTGATTTTAAGATTTCTTAGAAATGTGTGATTATTTATAGAAGAGTGATTGTAGAAGACATCTTTTACAGATCTTCAAATGTAAGACATTTCTAAAATTGGCTCATAATCATCATTTTAAAATGAACATTCAAATGTATTTTTAAATTTCAAAGTACATTATATATATATTTTATATATATGTATATATATCTGACCATATTATAACACATAGGTTTTAACTACTTTGAAATTAATCTGTGGCTGTTTCCAGCTAATATAGCTATTTATGAAGAAACTTTAGTTTTATCAGGACCCTAGCATATACTTTTACTCAAGTTAGTGAAACCACCTCTACTGTTTAAATATGCAGCTGTTTGTGCTCTGGTTGCAAGATTTCAGGAGACAGTGCGGTATACAAAGAGTGATTTACATAAATCTATATGGCTAGAGGTTTCTCTATGCTGAAATGTGGGTAAACCTACTGAGACTCTGAAGTTTGAGTTGGTGACATCAAGGGAGCATAAATAGAAATTTATTAAGAAAGCTAAAGAAAATGAAATGGGCACGACCATTCTGTGGTTTTGCTTAAACACAGGCTTTCACATCCATTGAGAGTCCTGGATTCCTTGTTAACTGCTTACTGAAAGGAGCTCTTTTGTTTTTCCAGCCATAATTTAGTGCCAATAGGTATTTGCCTCGAAGCTTGATGGCACTTCTCTAACCTTCACAGTTGACTATGTAGTTCTTAGCTGTGGCTATCATGGTTTAGGGTTGCTCTCCCAGATGGATGCTGAAAAGTATTTTCTTACTTGTCCCAGGTTTCTCTCTGTATACCATTTAGTTCTGGTGTTAGGAAGAGGAGGAGGGATTAGCCACTATGATATGGTGCTCTCTGTACCTGAGCCATCTTTTAAATATTTACAAAGGCTCATTTGAGATGGAATCAGAATGAATGATCAAGAAACAAATGAGTGAGAAGTGATGAATTAGATGAAATGAAATACTGGAGGAAATAGTTATGCTTTGTTTGTCTAGAAAGAAGAGTTTGCCTAAGATTGCAGAAAGGGCTCTGAGGAGATTCTCTGTACTGTATTTCATGAAGAAAACCAGAGGTAGGACCAGTAAAAACAATTCCTTTTTTCCCCTCATGATGAACTGATTCTGACTGTGGTTGACACTGAGAAGAGCTTTCTTACTAGAGTGTTAATCTCAGAACTTCAAAATTCATCTCATCCATGCCCCTGCTTTCAAGAAGGGATGTATTTGTAGAATCTCAATCTACAAATCTTTTTTGAGTGCATACTATTTGCCCATCATTGTGTTAGACTATGTAGGGTTTACAATGTTTTATATTTTCTACCACTCAGATATGAGAAATTCGTTTTTAAAGATTTACAGAGAAGCAGGAGAGGAGAGTACTGACAAAAGCAAGAACTAACATTTATTGGGCAAATACTGTGTGTCACAGTGCTTTTGTTTATCTTACCTCACTTAATCCTCAAACCAATGCCATGAGGTGTGGGCATCATTGTCTTCCTTTTACAAAGGAGGAGGGAACAAAGGCTCAGGGAAAGAATTTTTTCAAGACACTGAGATAATAATGGCCAATCCAGAATTTGAATCGAGGATTATATGATGCTAAAGTTCATGCTCTTTCCACCAAAACATGCTAACATCTATTCTGGTCATTACTGGGACACATTTCCCCATGCATTTCCCAAGTCTCCCATACTACCTTTTTGAGTTAAACAAGCAGAAAAGCAAAGACAAAACCAGACAAATGAACAAAAAAGAGTGATTTTCATTCTCTTTGTGCAAATGTGTCATATTTTTAACTGTGAAGTTTGCTTTTTAAAAAATTCTTCAGGTTTGAGTATCTCACTTACCCTTTAGTATACTTAGGGGTTTTCTAATTTGCTATCAAGGGTTATTTCATATTATTCTGGCTTTCTAGGATAATCTGATCTGCAATTCAACAGTGAATCATCACTGGTTATTAGACAGTTGACCAAATGCCTGGCTATGCCATGAGAGTAATTGTAGAATATAAACTTTGGTAACTGTGGACGCTGGCTAGACTACTAAAATCCTTACATTTCTAGCATAATGGAGTATATATTTCTGTGTTTACTGCAAAAACTGATGAACCATGAGTAGAATTTTAATAAATAAATTATATTGTGGTTAATTATTAAATTAAAACTATGAGAAATAGTTAAGGGAAGATTGTCATCTCTCTCTTAAATGACCCCTTACTATGACTATAATCCATATCTTACACTGGAATCTGTGAATTATTTGATTGTCTCAAGGTCTTTTAATTCATACTATAATTTTCTGATTTCTCTGAAGATATTTTCAAAATCAGCTTTCTTCTCTTTTGCTCAAGAGGAAAATGAAATAGCTGGTACTAATAGAATGACAAATGTTTTGAATTTGGTGGTATACAGAGGACACTATTATTTTGAGGATTAAGTCACCAAATTACCTTAAACAGTTTCCAATTCAAAATTTTTCATTTCTTAAGGGGAAAGCCAAGATAAATCAGATCCAGGAGTGTACTTAAAACCACAGGTTAGACAGATACCGTAGGGCTGGCTAAAGTCATGAATGGGGATGTGAATACTAAACCTCCTTGGAGGAAAATGGAGTGTGGGCAATCAACACTGGAAGCACAGGAAGGGGAGGATAGTGGTAACTGAAGTAGCTGAGCCACCCTAAGTGATCAAGCAGAGATGCCCAAGAACACAAGTTAGGAGCATAAAGCACATAAAGGCAGGTATCCAAGACCATATAGGTTAGATAACAACAGTCAAGTGTAAGCTCTGCTAAAAATGAGAGTCAGGACATAAGACACAGAAGGCCTGGGTAGTAGATACCCATAGACTCAGCACTGATAGGAGGGGAGAAATAGGTCACCACAAATGGTGCTGAGAAGACAGGGTTATGACCTCTGATCCTAGCATAGAGACTGTCCAGTCCTGGCTATCTGCTTGGTACAGTTAGAGACCAATGTTAATGGCTAGATAAAGGGAAAGTTCTTCTAGATCACACTAAATCTGTGCTGCTCAGTACAACAGTCATCAGTACTTGCCACATATGGCTATTTAATAAATTAAAACAAAGCTAACTAAAATGAAAATGCAGTTCCTCAGTCACACAAGCCACGTTTCAAATGCTTATTACCACATGTGGCTACCATACTGGACAGCAAAAATATAGAACATTTCCATTATCATAGAAAGTTCTATTGGACATTGTTGTTCTATATCATAATAGTCATGAAAGACTTAGGCTTTTGGAGAGTCCTAATACTGTGGAAATATGGAATCTATAAGTTTCTATAACAAGACCTCTCTATGAGAGTGTACCTTAAAGAAACCAAGAAATAATACTGTTAAATTTAGTGAGGTTTCTGAAAACAGGATTTTGATGGAATAATTCTATTATATGAAGTTGGTTTTGAAATTGGTATTCATAATTTTCTTTTTGCTAACTTGTATACTGTTGCAATAAATACAGAGATTTTTCCCACTGAGGAGTATTTATTAAAATCCTATTGGAATGGATCATAATGTATACAAACTGCTGAAATTATATTAAAATCTATTTTCCCACATGTATACTGTGTGTTTGTTGAAGCATATTGGCTTTTGTGAATTACTTGAAATTTTCTCATCTCCAGTAATGGCTGATGGGAAAGTAGATCCTCTATCTTTCTTTCATCAAACTTTCAACAAGTTAGCTTCCTGTTTTGAGTGCTATTTTTCACTGTATTTAATATACATCTTTTTATGTATGCATTTGTATTGTATTTAGTACAGATTTTGTGTGCTTAACTATGTGTCAGAGAAAGAAAAAAGATACACAGGAAAAGACAGAAAAAGAGAGGGAGATTAGACATACTAAGAAAGATGAAGTGAGTAAAATATGTTTTTTTTTCTCTTCAAAGTAAATTTAACTCTCAGAGAAAGAGAGAACCATCTGCATTTATGTCAGTATCTAATATTTTTCTTTAATATCCTAAACCCAAGCCCCTGAAAGTCACCACCACTAAATTTTGTGGCTTCTAGAGGAAAATCCAAACCCCCTTGTTCAGAGGTACTGCTTTTTGATTTTGGCATGGAGGTTCTTGAACAGACCTAGCCGCTGATATGGAACCAAAATACATGTGGTAGGCATAGCTTGTTGAATCCACACTGGCTCAAAATTAAATAGGCAGTTCACAGAAGAGGATGCCTGAATAACAAGGAAATGTAAATTAAAGCAACAATAAGATACCATTTCATATCCATCAGACTGGCAAAAATTAGGTGTGTGGAGCTGGAATTCTCAAAAAATACTTGTGGCAGTATAAGTTTATATAGCTACTCTGAGAATGGTTTACCTATATCTAGCAAAGTTGAAGGTGTACATACTCTATGAACTAGCAACCTGACTTTTATATTTATATCTTTATATCCTAAAGAAACTCTTGCACATATACAAGAATGTTCACTGTAGCATTGTTTATAATAGCAATCAAAATAAAGAAGTAGTCAAAATAAATAGGAGCTGTATATATCAACATGTATGAATTTAAAAACATAATATTAAATGAAAAAAAGACAAAATTATATATCTAGTATATGATACAATTTATATAACTGAAAACATGTAAAACAATACCATAGATATTTTCTTATAAGCTCATATGTAGTAATGGTGTAAAAACAGGCATTGAAATGATAAACGCTAAATTTAGTATAACAAATATTAAAAAAATAAAAGCAGGCTCTGTCTCAGGGGCACAGGAAATAAACAGATAAATGTGATTTGTTATCCTTCAGTATTAGAGACACCAGCTTTCCTCAAACTATCCATGGTGCTTGCACTTTGCTTTACCAATGAAAGCTTTAAAGTTGCTTAAACTTCCTTTGTTTGTCTTGTAATTCTCAGCCTCTTCTTGACTGCTGGTCACCATGAGTGAGTGAAGATATTGGAAGAGGTTCTTTCTATAAAAACAGAACTTTTCTCATTAATGTGGCACTTTAGATGGCACCTTGGGGACACCCTACAAATCTCAACCCTATTTTCATTCATTTATATTTTTATTAATCCCACTCATCTGTCAGACATTTTTTGAGAAGCTTTTATATGGTAGGTATTGGGAATACAAAGATGACTGAGAAATGGTCCCTACCCGTAAGGCGCTCACAGTCTATAATGGCATACATAGATAATTATAACAAATACTTTTAGCTTATGCTTTAGAGGGTACTAAAGAGGAATTGATTAAAATATTACTTACGTTTTTTTCCCCCTTCAAAGTAAATAAAATGATTATCTCTCAAAGAAAGAAATCATTTGCATTTATAGATTGGTGTCATATTTCCTCTGGATCTCAAATTCATGACAAGTAGGGTTAATGTTTGTATTTCCAGCCCAGACCTCTTTTTTGAGCTCCAAATTTGTATATCCAGTTTTCTACTGTATATTTCTACTTGAACATTTTAATTAAACATGTCTACAATAGAACTCCTGATTTTCTTTCCTAGATCTACTGCACCTAAATTTCCTCCCATCTCAGTCAACGGCAACTCTATCCTTCTAGGTGATCAGGTCCCAAACCTTGAAATCAACCCTGATTCCTCAGTGTAAGACATATTTTCCATTTGTCCCTCTCTATGCCTTCTAAGCTTGCTCTGTGCTCTAAGAGCCCAGTTCATGGACTGCATGAATGAGTTCTTTTCCTCTTTGACTTCCATTTGGGTTTGACCAATAAGAGGCACTGAGGAGAGTTGGAGGAGAGTAAGGTTGTTGTCTTCTCCCCTTCCCCGGTGCTTCCCTTGCCAGATTGCTGTACGTTGATGTGACCCTTTCATGATCCTCTCCGTATGACTACATTCTCCATGTTCCAGGAACCATTCTCTCCTCTTACCTTTCAGGCCTAGGTATGATAACAGCTTCATCCTATAATTAGCTCCTGGGTACATCACTATCTCTTGTTGTTTTCCTTAAATCTTGCCGCATATCTTTGTAAATGGTTTATTTAACTCTCCTCAAATTATCTATTTTAAATGTGCCACTGCCATTACTTTGCTCCAAGCTGGCAGTCTCTCTTGCTGGGACTATTGTAATGGCCTCTTAGCTGATATCCCTGTTTTCTCCCTTGTTTCCATAGAATCTGTTTTCCATACAGAATCTAGACTGACCCTTTAAAAACATAAGTTAAATCACATCACTCCTTTGCTTGAAAACTCTCTACTAGATCTCCATACTAATCTGAGTAAAGGTCAAAGGTCCTATGATAGTCCAAAAGGCCTTACAAGATAGATACGGTCTCCTCTTTGTTCTCTAACTTCATCTCTTATTACTCTCCTAAAGGAAAACTGTTTCTCTACTCACAACATTTCTGACACCAAAAATGTGTGTTTTCCACACCAAATAATTCTCCAGTTCTCTGTGGACAACAACTGGGTGTCCTACAATTTAATTCAATTCTGACACTAACTGCCCAGAGTTAGTGCAGACTGCCCACAGGTTAAAGGCTTAATCCCACAAGACTGCTCCCCTCTTCTGCTTCAGACACTAATTGTAAGTCATAGGTCATCCCCAGGTTATCCACACTTCTGTCCAAATTAGCTACAAATTGGCTCTTCAGGTTTGACTGTTTGCTATAATGGCTCACAGAATTCAGGGAAACACTCTACTTACTTATTAGTGGTTTATTACAAAGGATACAAATGAACACCCACCCAGATGAAGAGGTACATGGGGCAAGGTCTAGAAGGTCCCAAGCACATGAGCTTCTGTCCCCATGGAGTTTGGGGTACTCCAGCTTCCTGGCACAAGGGAGCATTCACCAACCCTGAAGTTCTCGGAACCCCTTCACTTAGGGTTTTTATGCAGGTTCCATTACATAGGTATGGTTGATTAAATCATTGGCTGCTGGTGATTAACTCAATGTCTAGCTTCTCTCCCCTCCCCAGAGGTCTGGACAGGGCTGAAAATTCTAACTTTATCATGTGGTTGGTTCCTCTAGCAACCAGTCCCCTTCTTGAAGCCATCCTATTTATAATTGGAACCTCTGTCACCTGCTTAGCCTTATTTTTTCTGTAGCATTTACTACATTATAATATACTTTTCATTTTGTTGTTTTTTTAAATTTATTGTTTGAGTTCCACAATTAGAAGATAAGTTGCATGAAAATAGGGTGTGTATGGGTACACTGCTTGACCCAAGGTAAATAATATATATTTATTGAAGGCATGGTTGAATGAATGTAGTGAATTAGAAAGATGCACAAGAAACCTGTGAGTGTTACAGAAGGCTGTTTGGAGACATTGCTTTTGTTCTTCTGATTCCTCACCCTGGCGTCCCTCCACCAATATTCTATTGCATCTGAATGGGAGTTCTAGTTAGTTTATGCCTCAAGACCACAAGATCTGTCTGCTCACTTATGCCAATAGGCAGATCTAAGTTTTGAAACTCAGATACAAAAAATTCCTCTTTTAGGGGAGCAAATTCAATTATTTGTTGAAAATAAAACACTTATGAAGTATTCGTGTTTTTATGAAGAGATATTTGAACACCAGAAGAACACCTATTTTAAGAGTTTTTTATTGAAGTATAGTTGATTTGCAATATTATGTTAGTTTCAGGTGTACTGCAAAATGATTCATATATATATATATATATATATTCTTTTTCAGATTCTTTTCCCTTATAGGTTACTGAAAAATATTGATTATAGTTCCCTGTACTATACAATAGGTCCTTGTTGGTTATCTATTTTATATATAGTAGTTTGTATGTTAATCCCAAACTCCTAATTTATTCCTCTCCACCCCCTTCCCCCTTTGGTAACCATAAATTTTGTTTTCTATGTCTGTGGGTCTATTTCTGTTTTAAGTTCATTTGTATCTTTATTTTTTAGATTCCACATATAAGCAATATCATATGATATTTGTCTTTCTCTGTCTGGCTTACTTCACTTAGTATGATAATCTTTAGGTCCTAGAAAAGAAGAAGTTCCTGTTTTAACTAAACATCACAAATATAAGGCTCAAGTGGACAAGAGCATATAGTTTTCTTTCTATGGAAAAGAACAATAGTTGTAGAATGTGTTTTGCTTTCTACTAATAGTATGGTTATCTTTGAATTGTATATTATTCATATAACCTAGATTGGGTATTCTTTTAAGGTAAGCTTTATAATAAATGGATTTGCAAGACCAAAAACTTTATTGTACAATATAATAATTTTATTCTTTAATAGAAAGAGGGACTAAGTGATAGAGATTACTTGATTTTTTTTTTGTAAATATCAATTTAACTGAGGGAAGTTGTCAGTAAATCATCTCCTAAGCAGTTTTATCATAGCTTGTATACAAGATTTTTCTGCTTTTTCCTCATTCTTTACAATAGGAAGCCTCATTTAAGACACCAAAATTTAAATCAGATATTAAATTTCAGTTAATGTTGAACAATTACAAGGAATCTTAGGTCTATTTTTAAAAATTTATATTTCACAGAAAAATTTTAAAAAGGGACAGCTTCTATAATATCAATAAGAATAGGTAGACAAGAAGATAGGAACTTTTTTGTGAATAAATTTTACTATTTCTTGACCATTGGTGTATAAATTTTTCTGACAGTCTAGTTGAATCTGTTCAAACCTTTGTGATTTACCTTAGGCTTGTCATTGGATTTTGAAAGGCACATTGGTTATTTTCAGGACGAAAAAGGCATTTGTTGAACATTTTACTGGGCATTTTTAACTTTGTTCATTTATTTATTTTTTTGTAATGGCTTTATTGAGATATAATTCAGATACCATAAATTTCACCTATTTAAGAAGTACAATTCAATGGCTTTTTAGTATATGGTTTTTCACAGAGTTGTGTGACTATCACCACAGTTAATTTTAGAATATCTTCATCACCCCCAAAGGAATCCCTTGCCCTTTAGCAGTCACTCTCCATTTATCCCCAAATTCCCTAGCCCTAAGCAACCACTAATATACTTTCTATCTTTATAGATTCACCTATTCTGGACATTTCATATAAATGGAATTATATGTGTTTTTTTCTGATTGGCTTCTTTCACTTAGCACAATGTCTTCAAGGTTCATCAGTGCTGCAACATGTATCAATACTTCATTCCTTTTTATTGCCAAATAATATTCCACTCTATGAATATATGTACCACATTTTATTCATCCATTCATCAGTTGATGGACATGAATTGTTTCCATTTTTTGGCTGTTTTGAATAATACTGCAATGAACATTGTACAAGTTTTGGTGTATATGTTTTCATTCCTCTTACATATATATACCAAGGAGTGGATTTTCTGGGTCATATAGTAACTCTGTGTTTAACCTTTTGAGGAACTGACTGTTTTCTAAAGCAGCTGCACTATTTTGCATTCCTACCAGCAGTGTATAAGGGTTCTAATTTCTCCATATCTTCACTGTTTCATTTAGCAACACTGAATAGCAGCATATTTAAAACAATGTTTAACAACAATTCTGCTGGATAGATATTATAAATTTTATCTTATGTATAGAGAAACAAAGGCTTAGAAAAAGCATAAATAATTGGTCCAAACCCACAGTGCTAGAAAGTGTTAGAGTTAGTTTTCAAACTCAGTTCTAATTAAACACCTATACCTTTCATTCATTCTAAAATTCTATTTATTCTTTCCAGAAATATTTTAGAAAATCACTTACATTTAGCACATATTTGAGTGTATACCATGTTTTAGGAATTGGGGAAACAGTTCAGTTTGCTTATAGACCCATGAGACTAGTGGCTCAGAATTGTTTGCATATAGGTCAGCAATTTAAAGTCTCTTTTAATACTCTTAAAAATTAATTAGCACCCCAAAGGGCTTTTGTTTATGTGGCTTTTGTCTATTGATATGTTTAGTATTAGAAATTAAAACCAAGAAATTTTTAAAATTAATTTTTATTGGAGTATAGTTGCTTTACAATGTTGTGTTAGTTTCTGCTTTATAGCAAAGTGAATCATCTATAGGTATACATATATCCCCTCTTTGTTGGATTTCCTCCCCATTTATGTCACCACAGAGCACTGAGTAGAGTTCCCTGAGCTCATTAGTTATGTATTTTATACATAGTATCGATAGTGTAGATATGTCAATCTCAGTCTGCCAGTTCATCCCCCCCTCCTTACCCCTTGGTATCCATATGTCTGTTCTCTATGTCTTTGTTTCTATTTCTGCTTTGTAAATAAGATCATCTATACCATTTTTCTAGATTCCACATATATGCATTAATATACAATATTTGTTTTTCTCTTTCTGACTTACTCTATATGACCGTCTCTAGGTCCATCCACATCTCTCCAAATGACCCAATTTTGTTCCTTTTTATGGCTGAGTAATATTCCATTGTATATATGTACCACATCTTCTTTATCCATTCCTCTGTTGATGGACACTTAGGTTGCTTCCATGTCCTGGCTATTGTAAATAGTGTTGCAATGAACATTGGGGTGCATGTGTCTTTTTGAATTATGGTTTTGTCTGGGTATATGCCCAGGTGTGGATTGCTGGGTCATATATGGTAGTTCTATTTTTAGTTTTTTAAGGAACCTCCATACTGTTTTCCATAGTGGCTGTATCAATGTACATTCCCACCAACAGTGCAAGAGGGTTCCCTTTTCTCCACACCCTCTCCAGTGTTTATTGTTTGTAGATTTTTTTTTCGCGGTACGCGGGCCTCTCACTGCTGTGGACTCTCCCGTTGCGGAGCACAGGCTCCGGACGCGCAGGCTCAGTGGCCATGGCTCACGGGCCCAGCCGCTCCGCGGCTTGTGGGATCTTCCCGGACCGGGGCACGAACCCGTGTCCCCTGCATCGGCAGGTGGACTCTCAACCACTGCGCCACCAGGGAAACCCGGGTTGTTTGTTTCTTTGATACTGAGCTTCATGAGCTGTTTGTATATTTTGGAGATTAATCCTTTGTCCGTTGCTTCATTTGCAAATATTTTCTCCCATTCTGAGGGTTGTCTTTTCATCTTGTGTTTGGTTTCCTTTGCTGTGCAAAAGCTTTTAAGTTTCATTAGGTCTCATTTGTTTATTTTTGTTTTTATTACTCCAGGAGGTGGGTCAAAAAAGATCTTGCTGCGATTTATGTCAAAGAGTGTACTGCCTGTGTTTTCCTCAAGAGTTTTATAGTGTCTGGCCCTACATTTAGGTTTTTAATCCATTTTGAGTTTATTTTTGTATATGGTGTTAGGGAATGTTCTAATTTCATTCTTTTACGTGTAGCTGTCCAGTTTTCCCAACACCACTTATTGAAGAGTCTGTCTTTTCTCCATTGTATATTCTTGCCTCCTTTGTCATAGATTAGGTGACCATAGGTGCGTGAGTTTATCTCTGGGCTTTCTATCTGGTTCCATTGGTCTATATTTCTGTTTTTGTGCCAGTACTATACTCTCTTGGTTACTGTAGCTTTGTAGTATTGTCTGAAGTCCGGGAGCCTGATTCCTCCAGTTCCATTTTTCTTTCTCAAGATTGCTTTGTCTGTTCAAGGTCTTTTGTGTTTCCATACAAATTGTAAAATTTTTTGTTCTAATTCTGTGAAAAATGCCATTGGTAATTTAATAGGGATTGCATTGAATCTGTAGATTGCTTTGGGTAGTATAGTCATTTTCACAGTATTAATTCTTCCAGTCCAAGAACATGGTATATCTCTCCATCTGTTTGTGTCAGCTTTGATTTTTTTAATCAGTGTCTTATAGTTTTTTGCAGACAGGTCTTTTGCCTCCTTAGGTAGGTTTATTCCTAGGTGTTTTATCCTTTTTGTGGCAATGGTAAGTGGGATTGTTTCCTTAATTTCTTTTTCTGGTCGTTTGTTGTTAATGTATAGAACTACAAGAGATTTCTGTGTGTTAATTTTGTATCCTGTGACTTTACTAAATTCATTGATTAGCTGTAGTAGTTTTCTGGTGGCACCTTTAGGATTTTCTATGTAAAGTATCATGTCATTTGCAAACAGTGACAGTTTTACTTCTTCTTTTCCAATTTGGATTCCTTTTATTTCTTTTTCTTCTCTGACTGCCGTGGCTAGGACTTCCAAGACTACGTTGAATAATAGTGGTGAGAGTGGACACCCTTGTCTTGTTCCTGATCTTAGAGGAAATACTTTCAGTTTTTCACCATTGAGAATAATGTTTGCTGTGGGTTTGTCATATATGGCCTTTATTATGTCGAGACAGGTTCCCTGTATGACCACTTTCTGGAGAGTTTTTATCATAAATAGGTGTTGGATTAAAACCAAGAAATTTAAAAAATATTATTTGTTACTTCATTGAAAATAACAATAAACATATCACTTGTTAAAATAAGTAAAACAGTTTTAGAAGAATAACTATAATATCTAAAAAATAATTTGGTGAGAATAGCGGAATTATTTTACTTTTTTACAAATTTCTTAGTAGAAGATAGTTGAATTCTCATGTCTGCTTCTGCATTCAATCTGTTGCAATATGTTGTTTTGATTGAAGTATGTGAAGTATCACACATATATACATTTAGAAAGTGGAGTATTTTAATAGTATTTTTCAGATAATTGTGGATGTTTTTTGTACTACACCAAAGTTTACAAGTAGTATAAAGGTTAATTGCAATTTGGAATCTGAAACATAAGGAATTCTTCATATTTTATTACATTAAAATCCACTGGTCTTACTTGTATTTTGAATGGAACTTTTACCAGTGTATGATTTTATGACATGTATTTGTCATTTGGAAAATGTTGAATCACTGAGTTATACAAAGTTTCCAAATGTTGGTGTATTTTATGCTACAATATGGATAAACCTCATCCATTAATATCACTTTTGTTAACTTGGAAGCACAGATATTATTACTGAAAACAAATACAATTGTTTTCCTTGAAGTGAAAGGCTCACTTCATATTATTTTTGAGAAAATATCTTTTAAAAATCCAAGTTTGAATAACTATTCTCTGCCTGTTTGTCAACTCTTTCAAGTAAAAATGGTACACTATGGAAAAAGCAGTTAGTTTGGATCTCAAAGAATCACACAAGTGCTTTTCTTCAAGAAAACCAGTTTAACATGCAGCAGAAATTCTTTATATGTACTTCCTATTTGGTTACACGATTATTTTATAAAGGACACTCTTAAATTGAGATTTAATAACATTATTGTTTGTATACTTTCATCAGGAGTTTTAAAGTGAAACTGACATTTAAAAAAATACTTGGTTGCAAAGACTTCAGTGACCACTAACTAGTACAGTTTAGAGTCACTGGCTTGATTGGTGCTAGGGCACCAGCAATTTTACCCATCACTGTTTTTGTACTAATAGGGTAAATGTCAATACAGTGAAAAGGCAAAAACGATCACAGTGGATTTGTAAGCCTAGTATTTTACATATAATTTAGGTACATGAATATATTATATTCATACCCTGATGATATCCAAAATGCTCTTTGGAAAGTATGAGTTGAATATATGGAAATCAAGAGATAGATGTATAAGTAAGCTAGTGAAAGGAATAGGCATTCCCTTCCCAGAAATTTAGATGTTTATTTTTGTTTAATCTTTGATTGTTATAGAGTGTACCCACAATTATTTAAAACATTAGTTTAGAAGGAAATCAATTTCTTTAAATATCTTCTTACCTCAAATTCTATTTTAACTTTAAGTAACCATTAGTGAAAATGTTTTCTTTTTAATAATGGGAAGAAATAACTTATAAGTAACCTATAAATAACTCATAATTACTTAACCTTGAGCAAGACACATTTTATTCTTAATAGTTCCAAGAATTGTATAACGTCACTTATCAATATACACTACTGTATGATATCAGTATAGAAGTATAAAAAGAATAACATAATATTCCCTCCTAGCCTATTTTAAAAATAAGATTTTTAAAGTAAAAATAAGTTATGCAACTTCTTTTTTTTTCCTTAATATAGATTTATTTATCTCACTCTTGGATAATGTTTCTGTCTGTTTCAGTCACTAATCTCCAGAAATTAGAACAGTACATAGAAGGTGCTCAATAAATATTTGTTAAATGAATGAATCAGTTCTTTACATTATCTTAAGAGCTATTTGCATACAATTCCTAGCTATTAATAAACTTGTTCATCCATTCCTCTATCAATAAGCATTGGTTTATTTCTAGTTTCTCATTTTTAAAGTAATACTATGGTAAAAAGATGGGTGGAAGAATGTTTCAGGCAATGTGAGTAGTATGGGTGATACCCAAAAACATGAGAAATTACTTTTCTGGGAAATTTCATGTTTTTAGGGGAAAAAGTGTGTACGCGTGTGTGCGCATTTTTGTTGTTGGGGTGGGAAGATGTTAAAGTTGGAAAGCAAATATGAGAGATGACGCTAGATGGGCAAGCAAGGACAAGATCATGAGAGGGTATGTAAACCATTTTTAAAAGTCTGGACTTTATTAGAGGAGAGTCATTGAAGAGTTTCAGTGGGAGAGTGACATGATCCTTTCTACCATGCATGAATTTCCAACTTTCAGGAAGTTGGAATAAAGTGACATTTTATAGTCAATGAAATTGTCTGTGACTTTAGAACTTTATTAAACATTTAGAATAAAATAAATCATAATATTTTTAAATCATATAACTTTTGTTCTTTATTGTTAAGATAGATTCTGAAATGGATTTTGATATAGACATTATTTGACCATAATGGCAAATAATAGTGTTTGCTATGTGAAAGCACTTTTCTAACTGCTTCACATTTATGAACTTGTATTAACTCTCTTGGTCTGTACACACCCTGTACTATTCCAATTTGATCAGAGATCAATAAGATCAAAGTTATATCCCTAGGAAATGGTAGAGCTGAAGATTTAAAATCTGGCTCCAGATCCCCTGCACTTAAACACTTCACCATACTACTTCCTCAGTCTGATTATTATTAAAATATACAAGCAAAACTCAGTGAACTTACAGATAAACTGTGATAAGTCAAAAAATTAAAAGTTGTATTTCCTCATTTACAGAATGATGTAACTTCAACTTATGTATTCTGCTTTTATTCTGGTAGAGGTTTTTTCTTTTGTAAACATAAAGAGATAAAAATATATTTTGTAAATTAGTGAGTTTTCCGGCTAAACTGACATTAATTATAATGTCACATATGGTAAAAGAAAATGATATTTTGAATTCAGTGAAGTTTACTCTCAAAATTAACTAAAAAAAAATCACGTCTGAAAAGTTAATGCTGGGTTGTATGTTAACATATAATGTTAGCCTGAGTATATATACAATATGTTTACATTCATTCTTCTTGGTAACATAAATGACTTGTTTTCTCATGCTACCAAGGTATTAATGATCTTAATAGATACAGGCAAGATTGAATGATTTTTATAAAACATTAAAATTGCAGAAAGTCTACACTCAAGGAACATTTCTAGAATTATAGCCCATTACTAGAAGTGTCCTTATAGATTATCTAGTCCACTCTCATTTTACAGTGGGGAAATGGAGGCCCAGAGAGCTATCTGTACAAGTGGCAAAACTGAAACTAGAACCCAGATACCCTGATTTAAATTCCAGTCACTTTTCACTATACAACTTCATAGATAATAAAATTTTTATAGCTCTTATTAAACACCTTGCAAATTATAAGATGAGCATCATACTATTTTTGAATCTTAATTTTTTCCTATTTCTGTCATTCTCTGTATACTAACAAACAACAAACCCTTACTAAGTGCTACAAACTTATGTGATTTATCTGGCCTCAGCTTGAGTGTTTTGTCTGTTAAATATTTGTAACTTTCTGCATTCCTGTTGGTTTACACTCCCAAAGTGCCACTGATTTTTTTTTTAATCACTTTTTTGTTGTTGTTGTTATGACCCCTTGTTTCCTAAGAAACTTAGATTAGTGTTCTTTATATGGCTCTTTCTCTTATTTAAAAGAAATTAGGGTTCTGCAGAACCCCTCAGGCACTCAGATTTTCAAATACATGGCCCAACGAAATGCAGAGGTTCTTGTGGCCCATAGTATTCCACTTGTTAAATTTGAGCAATGGCGGGCACTGAAGTCTTAAAGTCCATATGTAACTGTTTTCCCTGTAAAACATCCTAATTTGCTATTTCTGAAAAAGCATCATTTAAACTATGATCAATCTCCCTAAACCAGCACATGTGAAAACTCAACTGCTGAGGTTCCGGAGTGACAGTCTTAGTATCACTGGACAAGTTGTATTTCTTAAAGCATTTTCCTATTGATTGCTTCTGTCATTTGACTAGCATTTCATTGTTAGATTACATGATAGACTTGAGGAATTAAAAATATGCTAAAATAAGTAAAGAAATCCATGTTGCTTCTTAACTGGATTAAGGAAAATAATTACCGAAATCAACTGTTTTCTGAAAGAGATTTAAAGTGGATTATGCTCATCCCTCCGTATCAATGGGGGATTGGTTCCAGGACCACCCCACCTTCCAAACCACAGATGCTCAAGTCCCTTACATAAAACAGGTGATATTTGCATATAACTTATGCATATCCTCCCATGTACTTTAAATCATCTCTAGATTACTTACAATACCTAATAAATGTAAATAGTTGTAAATACAATGTAAATGCTAGTGGGGCAAATTCAAATTTTGCCTTTTGGAAATTTCTGGAATTTTTTTTTCTGAATTTTTTCTATCCGTGGTTGGTTGAATCCAAGGATGTGGAACCTGCAGATATTCTATTTCACCTGATTTTTAAAGAGGTGGCATGTTACAGTGGAAGGGGTTCTGAACTGAGGATCAGGCAAGACCTGTAGGTTCTAGTCCTAACTCTGTCACTGTCTAATTAACTGTATGACAACAGACAGTTCCTTTCCCCTTCTGGCTTTCAGCTTCCTGATTTGTAAATCTTGGGAGTTGAATGATTTATTTGATTCTTTACAACAATGATTTTCTGAGTTTACGATTGTCTACACGAATATACTTAAAAAGACATTTCACTTTATTTTTTAATAGATAAGATAAATTAAAATTTTAAAAAATCAACTTCAGATTTAGATTAATGGTAGTAGAACAGTGATGGAAAATAATTGGGAACAAATAAGGTGGGTTGATTGGGGAAAATGCAAGGTTTTTTTTCTTTCATAATGCTTCCTTTTTCCCTTTAAAAAGCTCAGATATGCAATGAACTTTGTAACAACAGTTTGTTTTATAATCAAATTGGGAAATACATTTGGAGCTATATCTACATACACATACCAGATACACACACACACACACACACACACACACACACACAAACCCTGTATCTTCTTCCAGTTCTCTACTTCTCCAGTGTATGGGGTCAGTCTGGGACTTCAGACTGGGAAAAATAAGCACATTGTTACTTTGATGCTAACGAGAGCTGTGAAACTTCAAGATGAGAAAATTTGTTCTCAGAATGTCAGTCTAGAAGGAACAGGTGTTTTGAAGTCAAAAGGGAAATAGGCTTGAAGTTAGGGTTTAAGTTCTGCCTGTGTGATTTTAGGTAAACCTTGTGTCCTCCCTGTGTCTTTTTCTTCATTTGTATACTGGTGGTGATAATAATAATATTGGTGGTGATAATAATAACTACCATACAAGGTGGTTTTAAGTTTCAAAAAACCTAGTGTAGGTGAAAACCCTTTCTAATACTTTTTGGGTTGTTTTGATTACTATTATATCTGCCTTATCTTCATGCACAGATTAGCTGAAACAACGTTGTCACTCAGGTCTACTCACCTTTACAAACTAAACATTTAATAAACTTATAAACACATTTTGACATAAGATTTTAGGCTAAGACCATTATTATGGTAGATTTTTATCACTTCACTAACTCAAATAGAAAGAAAGTTAAAATGAGTAGCCTGTTACTGAATAATTACTTCTGTATATTTTTATCTTGGTAGAGTTACTATCCTGGTAGAATTTCTGCTGTGGTTTTTATTTTGTAATGATAATGAAATGAATGTTAGTAATAAGATCACCTCACCCTTGTTGACGATCTCTGCCTTATATTTCTTGGGTTGCCAGAGAAACTCTTCTTGGCTCTTACCAAGTGTTGATTATTCAGTTTATTTGAACAAATGGAAGGAACAAAAGAGTATATGTAGTCAAATCTTGATTACCTGTGCTCTCAGTTACACAGATGATTCCAAACAGCAGCTACTTAAGATGTTTATATTTAGCTCATAAATGGATTTAAGTGTTTACATTTGACTATAACCATGACTGATAATCTGGGAACTCACTTGTCTTTGGTTGTTGCAATGATAATTAAAACTTGAAAGTGTTTTGCCTGAATCTAAGGTATATTTTATTACCTAGAATACACTGGCCCAAAACTCTAACTGTGAATCTTCTTGGGAGAGTCTTGCTTGTTTCCTTCATCTTGCCACACAGAAGACTGATACATGCTTGAGTCACTTTTCTCCTACGTTTTTTTCTGCTCTGAGTTGGCTTATTCACTTTTTGCTTAAATAAAGTTGTTGGAAAAGTAAATTTTTATACAAATGTTAAGTTATTGTTAAAATGAATTTGGTTCCAAATTCACACCAAATCTCTATTTAGTTGTATTGGATTGTAGTGATGTTTTAATCACTTGCTTTTGGATCTATGCAGTCCTGGAAATTTTTAATTAATGCTAAAAGTCTAAATGTTTTAGACTTTTTTCCTTTTTTTAAAGAAAAAACTATTTCTATCGCATCTGATGTATCTTTTGCTTCTGTGAACTAACCCTGTTACACCATAACTCAGGTATTCCTATAAAGCAGTGCCTGAAAAGTTCCAGGAATGACAGAACCCTTTTCCCCAAATCACATTTAATAGATTTTCTTGTATCTTGTTGTTTGCTTGATTTCACAGTGCCTTTTAATCTTCACTTGGTTTAGATTCTTCAGTTTTTTAATTATAGGTTAGTCTTTAGTAATTAACTATACTTTATTAAATACATTTATTTATGGGATTAAAGTAGGAATTGTATTTCATTTAGAACCTTCTATTCCCCTCCCCCACTTTAAAAGCTATGCTTGGTAATGTCTGATTTGAACTGCCTATGTATAAGCTTTAAGATATAATTTAGGACTCAAATGAAGCTCAGTTCTGGATGTATAGGTTGTTTCCTTTTAATTTGGGAATTATTTATTTTGCTATATTTGTAAGAAATTGGGTAAACAATGTTTCTGTTAATTTTTTAGAGACTAAATTATAAACTCTCTGGAATAATTCTAGGCATGTAGATTTTCTAATATTGCCTTGTAGAACTGAGGGAAATACTCCTCCCATGGAGTTTATTAAAAGGTCATTAGAGCTTTCCTGGTGGTGCAGTGGTTGAGAGTCTGCCTGCCAATGTAGGGGACATGGGTTCGTGCCCCGGTCCGGGAAGATTCCACATGCCGCAGAGCGGCTAGGCCCGTGAGCCATGGCCACTGAGCCTGTGCGTCCGGAGCCTGTGCTCCGCAACGGGAGAGACCACAACAGTGAGAGGCACGCATACCGCAAAAAAAAAAAAAAAAAAAAGGTCATTGATTTTTATGGCTTTTGTTGTTGAATTGTAAGTCTTGTCAAGATTTCCAAAAACTTGGTTGAATTTTATACTTAAAGTGGGAAAGTTTTTATTATTTTTATGTGAAACAGGACTTTTCATTAGTCTTCCTTTACAGTAATTTTCATTACTTCATTATATTTAACCCAAGGTGGTCTTAGAATCTTCAGAAGCAAATATAACTTTTTCATTGATTTATGTCTTTATATTTTCATCATATGAAAGACACAGCTGTACTTAATATCAAAATTAAAATTTGTAATGTTATATTGCTGTAAGATTTAGATGTTTTAATATTCTTATTTTTTACATGGGCATTTTTGTGTTGTTTAGTTAATTATTAAGTAAAATTATAAGTTTGTCTCTTCTAAAATGGAGAAAATGAGCACGACCTTAATTGTGAATTGCAATTGTGAATTGCATTTCATGGAAAATGGATTATTTCTATGAATGTTAAATTAAAAATTTCTCTTCAAAATACTTTGATAAATAAGGAGCATTTGTTCAGGCTCCATGAAACCATGTTTACATTGTTAGGTTTACTCTAGATAAGGGGTCTGTTATTTATATTTGTTTATTATGAGTTTCTACATGTTTTTAATACTGATGAATTGAGCCTAATTATTCTATAAAATTGTGTCATTCATATTGTTTACCAACAACATAAAATTCATATTATGGAATTTTTATAAAGTTTACTTATTAACTACAGAGTTCTGTTTATGTAATATTACTTAGTCAAAAACTGACATTAAATGAGAATGTTATGACTAGGGTACATATATGTTCTGGCTTACCTGGGATTGTCCTGGTTTACACGTGTGTTCTTGATGTAATTAATGGTGCCTCCTGTCATTTAAGAAATGTCCTAATTTGGATGATGAATTATATGAATGTATTCACATAATAGAATTCCTTTCAACAAGTATTTACTGAAGATCTACTATGTGTCTGGAACTGTTCTAGGTGCTGGGGAAATAACTAATAGTAAACAAATTAAAAACAAATGACATATCGAGTAACTTAGAAGAGTTTATCTGTTCTTGTCAAAAAGGTGATTAGGTAAATTGTCTTTGTCATGGAATATAACAAAGTAAAATATGTCATTGGTGCATGTAATTGAATACTGCTAGAATCACAACACATTAAATATATAGACAGAATGGAACCTATGAAGATTTTTTTAAAATAAATTTTATTTATTTATTTATTTATTTTTGGCTGCATTGGGTCTTTGTTGCTGTGCACAGGTTTTCTCTAGTTGCAGTGAGCGGGGGCTACTCTTCGTTGCAGTGCGGGGGCTTCTCATTGCGGTGGCTTCTCTTGTTGCAGAGCACAGGCTCTAGGCGTGTGGGCTTCAGTAGTTGTGGCACATGGGCTCAGTAGTTGTGGCTCGCGGGCTCTAGAGCATAGGCTCAGTAGTTGTGGTGCACGGGCTTAGTTGTTACGTGGCATGTGAGATCTTCCTGGACCAGGTCTCAAACCCATGTCCCCTGCATTGGCAGGCGATTCTTAACCACTGTGCCACCAGGGAAGCCCAAGATTTTTTTAAAGAAATTAAGAGATATGCTATAGATTTGTCAATAAGATGGTAAGAATGCATTGTTTTTATAAAGTTAATGAGTTCTTTAAAATTTTTCAACTTTGTTTTAAACTTATAGGTATAAAAGAAAAGCTGCAAATATCCATTTAACTTAATTAAAATTGTTTTGACAAGTTAGGTCAGAAATCTCAAGTGAAGTTGCTTATAGTTTGTAAAAGCTTATTCAGTACACCTATTATTTTCTTAAAGTATAGAAAGTGAATCAGCTGAACAAAATCTTCTTGGCTAGTGGAGGTATACAAAATGTACAGTGAGAAAGCTGAGTAAGGGGCATAGATTTTAAAATGTTGAAAGACACTAATCTGGATCAGTCTATAGTGACACAGTCAGGGTCATTCTTTCAGCTTTTGAAATTCAGCCAAAGAATGGATTTTGTCATCTAAAGTATACTTTTAAAAAACATCCTCCTGGGGTCTTCCCTGGTGGCGCAGTGGTTGAGAGTCCGCCTGCCGATGCAGGGGACACGGGTTCGTGCCCCGGTCCAGGAAGATCCCACATGCCGCGGAGTGGCTGGGCCTGTGATCCATGGCCGCTGAGCCTGTGCGTCCGGAGCCTGTGCTCCGCAATGGGAGAGGCCACAACAGTGAGAGGCCACAACAGTGAGAAGCCGCAACAGTGAGAGGCCCGCGTACCGCAAAAAAAAAAAAAAAATCCTCCTGAAAGAGCTTTGGTGGCATACGGATAGGCAAATGAGTTGGCCAGTCAACTATAACTCCTTTGGCAGTTCTTTGGGCAATTAAGAGTTAGAACCTGTTCTCTGATTATATTGTCTTGGCATATAATTCAATTTTATTGGAAGAAGATGGTATTAGAAAACATTAATACAATGATATATGTAAATTCCTTTGAAATGTTCCCTGTAGAATTGTGCAGTCCATATAATTTATATAGCCCTTTAGTTGATTCTGCCTTCTAAATTGTGGTTTGTGTTCATAGAACTGTTTGAAATTTTTTTCTTACAATTCAAATTGAATTTCTAGGTGCAACATTTTCTGAGTAGAACATTTTCAAACCTATTTATGTAGACTCAGTCCCCTTAGCCATCAGACTTCATATACTATTCACAAGAACTTAAATAATATTAAATTGTAATAGTTTTAAATATAAATTAGTCTACCTTTGTAATACCATTATATCTACCAATAAGGTATTTAACTTTTAAAAAATGCAGAAGGACTTCATGAAGACTCTGTATGAAGTCGTTGTCTTTAACTAGTTTTGGGTTTTTTTTTTCCAAGAAACATTTGTGGTTTACTGGAAGGAGTCTGGGTTTGAAGATCAGACCATCCAGCTTAAAATCATGGCTCTATTAATTATAAGTATGTTATCTGGGACATATTTTTAACCTTCTTCAGCCTCATTTTCCCAAGTTTGTTGAAACAGATAAAAATGCTAAGTATTAACCCTAGCACACAGAAAGTATTTGGACTGTCCTATGTGCTCAAAAAAATGTTTATTGAATCTGAATCTACATTTCTTTAGTTGTTCAAATTTTATTGTTTATCTCTATCTTTTTATTGGATTTGATTTTCTGCTGCTTACACAGCAGTGGGGAGAGCCATTAAATTCAGTTAGTTACAATGGTTACCAAACAGAAAGCAACTCAGACATGGATCAAATACTGCTGAAGTTCAGAGCAATTCCATCTGGTTTGTTAATGGCTCTGGCTGCCTATCTCCAACTATTCTGGGAACTACTGATTTAGAGTTGGTTATTAGGTTCATTTTAACTTTACTCAGCACAAAATAAGTGGTAGGCACTGCCTGTGCTTTGTCATAGAGAAGCATGTGACATAGACCATGCCCTTATGGAGCTAACAGTAGGAAGTACCCATTGTGGTCTGTCATTTGCTCTTCCTCCCCACCAGTTTTCTCTTTGGAATTATGAGTAGCTCTAAGATTCTTATCTAATTTGCAGCAGAGCCTTTAAACCTGGGAGGGGAGCCAAGAGAGTCCAGGAGGGAGGATGTCATTTGAGATCTATATGTTTGCAGAGCCTGCTGCCACTGTAATTATTCTGGGACCACTGGTGTTATAATCACCTTTTACAAGAAAAGATCTTTTTAAGTATCACCTCTAAATGCAACTATTGCAATTGTCTTTTGGTTGCCTTCTCAGACGTCTGCCTCTTCAAAAGGTCGTGTCCAACACTCCTGAGGTTATTTTTCAGTACTACCATGTTGATTGTGGCATCCTATTTCCTATGAGGCTCAAATATTAATATATTTTCCCCTTCCTGCCTCTGGATCACATATCCAGCTTTTGCCTTCAAGTTAAAAAAAAAATTAAAAATCTTTATTTTTATTGATTTGACAATTGTAAAACTGTGAACATTTAAAAGTTATGTTAGAAAGTGATCTTTTTTTAATTTTTTTTTTTTACTTTGTACATAAGACTCTCGTGCAAGTTGGAGTTTTAAAACCATTCTAATAGGAAATTAGAAAGTGATTTTTATACACTTCTTTTAAAATTCCATTTGTAACCTGTAATTATTGAATAGAGTGATCATAACTTTTAAAACCTTGAATCACGCTTATCTATGCATTTGTAAGAGAATGTCCCAGTATGAGAATAGGACATCCTATTTGTGACTAAACTAATTTTGTTTATAGGCCAAACATACGTTGACTTTTAATTTAATTTTTTAAATGCTTAGTAATTTTTAAAAATTATTTTGTTCATGTTCTACTTCAGCATGTTCAAAATCATCCTGTGATGGGAGACCCTGGCTCACCTCTGGACCCAGGCTTTAATTGTCTTGCTTTCTTTGGCATTCCTTAATACTTATGCCTTGAATATTGTCAATTCTACATGGATAACATTAGATAACCTTCTAAAAAGCTTTCTGAACATAATGTGTCTTCATAAATTGATGATGATAGCACCTATTGTACCCAGAAATCATTGTTAAAGTCAAAATTGAGAATGAAAAGAACATGCTATTTATCCAGCTGTATTCAACTATGACAGAACAAAAAACAGCAATTTTAGAATCAATATGAAATTTCCATTTCCATTTTCCCTCTACAGACTCATAATCTGAGTTTGTGATGGGTAGAATCTGTATTACTGGCCTGTTATCTGATCAGATACTCAGTACTGTAATTTGAGAAACTGTGAACTATCTATTGTTATGTAAAAACACAAACAATCTCCCTTGGTTCAGTTTTGTTTTAATTTAAAATTTTTAACATACCTTCCCTTCAAAGTCTTATTAGCACTGGCAACATCCAAGCCCACTCGGATGTCCTGATACCTACAGACAATACAGAGCAAACTGGTTATCTGGACTGGGCTATGTAGATTGCTGATCAAGTAATTTGTGTCAGGGATGCATTTCATTATGCCAGACCTGGAATAGGGGATTCTTAGAGGAGCCAAAAAGGGCACTAAAAACCAGAGGACCAACCAAATCAGCCTTTGAAAAAAACTGGAATTCCATGATTTGAGAGTCCAGGTCCATATACTAGTTCCGGTGGAGTTACACATAGATATCCAGGTGAGGGGGACTGGGGCAGAGGGGGTCAGAGGAGGGTTGTCTCACCACCAGGAGTTTAGAATTTGGAGGAAATAAGATCAGAGGGAGAGAAAGAGAGTGGGTATGAGTGAGAGATTCAGTTAGTAATGAAGGATGACTACAAACAATGGTGGACATTTGTGACTTAGACTGAAAGGTCAATTTTGTGTTAGTGGGTTGAGCTATCTTAAAGAACAAAGGGTATCATAGATACTTCCCTAGGTAAGTTTTCATTTTACTAAGGACCCCATGAAACATAGTATTAAGAAAAAAAAAGATTATAAGGAGAATTTCAGCTACTTTGTTGACTGGGTGAAGTAGTTTTGAGAAGGTGGATCATTTAGGAGTCCCGTTTTCCATTTATCATCATGGTTAAGAGGACAGAGACTATGGCCAAACTGCCTGATTTTGAATCTTAGATATGTGATTTAATAGCTTAGGACTTGGGCAATTCCTTGACCGTTTTATGCCTCAGTTTCCTCATCTTTAAAATGCAGAAAGCAATATGACCTACTACATAAGATTGTTCTGAGGAATAAATGAGTTAACATATATAGCTCTTTCTAGCATAAAGCAATTGCTATGTAAGTTTAAGCAATTATTATTGTACAATAAGGCATATTGGGCTAGGACAGGGATTCCCCTGATTTACACTAGGCAAATCACAAATACAACCTAGAAATGGGCAAGGTATATGGTGTGTTTGTACAGGCAACTGTCCTAAGCCTTAGTTATATCTGAGAGGTTCCTCAGACCTTGCCAGGGACACTTCCTAGATTTCTCCAGGTAACTTCCTCTTGGCTAGCACCTTACTATCTCAGCCTGCAGGCACACTGCACCTCATGACAGCAGTGCACTTGGATGTGTGAAATAGTTGAGTATATTTTTCAGCCTTTCATGGGTGTTGTAAATATTGTATCTAGAATTTTGGGGAATGTCATGGTCTGCATAATCTTTGAATTTGCTCAGAACCAGGAGGCCATATTCTCGTTGAGGAGACTAAGGAGAAAGAGGTTTGCGGAATAAACATAACAGAGGATCTTGACTACCAGGCTAGGTGCTAATTTCCTGAGTAACTCCAGGTGTATCACCTAATATCAAGATCTGTTTTTACATCTATAAGGTATCAAAGATCAATTTATTCACCTTTTTGGTTGTCTAATTGTCCAGCCTATCTTTCAAACTTCTTATTTTGTAAACAAACCCTTACTAAGAAGTTGTATGTTTCTAAGCCTTATGTGGCATTAAAATTCTAGGTCCCTTAGAGCATTGCTCCTAACTTTTAGAAATTCCCTGCAATGTATTTGAAGTCTGAGGCAAGGGAAGATAGCTAGTTTTCCCTTAGGCCCCAGACTTCCTTGGATTAGGAATCAGAAGACCTGAATTCAGATACAATCAAATACACTGACTTGGTCAAGTTTCTTTACTTTTAGTATTTCATCTGTGAAATGAAAATAAAGCAACATTTAGGATGATGATCAAATTAGATACCACATAAAGTCTTTTAAGACAATACCTTGGGGCTTCCCTGGTGGCGCAGTGGTTAAGAATTCGCCTGCCAGTGCAGGGGACATGGGTTCGAGCCCTGGTCCGGGAAGATCCCACATGCCGCTGAACAACTAAGCCCGTGCACCACAACTACTGAGCCTGCACTCTAGAGCCCGTGAGCCACAACTACTGAGCCTGTGTGCTGCAACTACTGAAGCCCACGTGTCTAGTGCCCATGCTCCACAACAAGAGAAGCCACCGCAATGAGAAGCCTGCAGACTGCAACGAAGAGTAGCCCCTGCTCGACACAACTAGAGAAAGCCCGTGCACAGGAACAAAGACCCAATGCAGCCAAAAATAAATAAATTTTAAAAAAGACAATACCTTGTTAAATAAGGTCTATTTTTCTTAATTCTTCCTTTCCTATCTTCTGGCTCTGATGGAACTTCTGGAGAAAGAGCCAATCCTCTTATAGTTGGTGGCAATATTGAAAAAAATAATTTTTTTCCCCCAAAGGACCAAAGAATTTCATGTTTCTGAAAGATTATAAATTACTCTTTTTGTATGTGAATTGTAGAGATGTAGCCATTGACCAAGTATTATCCATAGAGAACAGTAATGTGACGGTAGCCTGCCTTATTACTGAAGGAGAGATACTTCAGGATACCTTCACTTCCGGACCCCAAAAGGATGAGCTAATAAACCACAATGGGCTAAAGGCCCAGCTGTGAAGTTAGGAGCCTAGATGGCAGAATTCCATGGATTGTTCTTGCTCTTTTGGGATCTGCAACATGAATAGACCTCAGTTGATCCAGGAATAGACTTCCTTTTGCAGCTAGAAAGAGGGGAAGCTGAAGGAGAGGTGAGTGTGCCTGGAAGAGACAGGAGAATTGAACTTAATTTAGGGAGTTCCCGGGTATCCTTCTCTTGTTCATACACGGTAAGATTTTAATGACATTTTAAGTGAGAGCTGTTTACATTTTAAGAAGGAAATTATCATACATTGGGTGAAAACAAACCCAGCCTGTACCTCAATCCTGAGCCACATTTCCTGTGTAGTGGTCCCTAAGTGATTCCTAAGAGCACAGTTGCTGCATTTATTAAACTTTTTATTTACTAAGGAGTGGATAGTAGCATATGGGAGCAATGACAATAGCTGACTGATGAGAAAACAAAGAAATTCCAGTATTTTGCTCTTTTGAAAAAAGTCATTCAGAATTTAGTCATATTGGTTCAGCTGTTGTAACCAAAGACTGATAAGATAATAGAGGTCTTTGTGGTGGTTTTGTACTGAAATCCTTTATCTTTATGATGCACTGGGGCCCTTTAGAGTGGAAAGCTTTTAAAACTGCTGTTGGATTCAGAACTCAAATTAGCTGCTAGTATACTGGGACAGGGGTTCCTTTCTCAGGCAGTCACCACAAAGTAACTTTTATCAGGGGACCTTCTGATAGACTGTTAGTTTCTTCAGCTTACCCTATTTATTTCTGTTGACTTTTTGCTGTCCTATTTTGTGACATTTAAAAGAAGGCTATATCAAAAAAGGCCAATGGTAAATGATGGACTGAGCTTGTGAAGTGGAGACATCACAGCCCATCTGATGTGTGAGGAGGCTGCAGTATGAGACACAGCAGTTTAACCAGGTTACCTGTGGGCAGAAAGATCAAATGCAGCTTTATTTTATGACTAGCATTGTATTTTGTCTTTCTTCTCAAACAATATCCATTAAAAAAATTAGAACTGACCAGGGAATTGACTCTTAAGAGCTTTTCTTTTCAACTGAATTTAAAATCTTTCTGGGTTGTTGGCTGAGTTCCTTGATTGATGCTGCTTGGAATTATTGTTAAGTTCTTTAATCCTTTCCAGGATTGATGTGGAAAAGTATATCTCTATCAGAATTCCACTCCGGTGTTACTGCCACCCCTCCCCATCGTTCCAAACACACCGTTCATGCCCAGGCTTCTTGTAATTTCATTGTTAAGTCCTATTAACTTTGTTAAAGCAGTATGTGATCCAGTAAAGGAGAATGGTTAGATAGAAGTCTTATTTTCAATTTGCTAGGACACATTTCTAGATAATGCCATTTGTTAATGTTAGTTTTATTTGGCTTGATAAACATTGTGTTTTAACACTCTTGCCCTTCATTTCATAAATATGAGAAATAAAAAACATGCAGAGAAATTCACAAAAATTAATTTAGCCATCCTTGCTTGTTCTCTTTCCCTTTCTCTCTACTTCCCTCTTTGTTTCTCCCCTCCCACCTTCTCTCTTTCTTTTTCTCTCCCCCACACCCCCATTTCTAATTTTCTCTGTCTCTCTTTCCACTGCTGTGCTTGTTTCTGGGTTTTCTCATTAGACAAATTTAGTCATCACCACATAGCAGTGATCCACTTTCAGGGGACAGCCATTAAGAGAGTGACCCGTTTAAGACTTTTATATTATAGAAGTCCTAGGTACGGGAATATTGTAAAAGAGGTGAGGCAAATCCATTTAGTGAAGTGCTCTGCAAGGTGCCTCCCTTGTCCAGATGTGGAGTCTTTAGGGACTTCGCAATGCCCAGTCTTATTTCTAGCACCACTGATTGTGATTATATATATTTTACATGGGCAAAATTAACTAGCAGGTTGTGGTACTAACTTTTATGAGCTGCTGGAAAAAAAAGACTTAAATAAATTTTAAACGACTTTTAATTTTTCATTCTATATCAAGAAGGGATTTATCCTAATTGTCTTATTATTTTACCTAAATTCTCATCTATTTTGAATTTTCTCTGTTGGCTTTGGGCCTAGGGACAGGTAGTTATAGTCTGTAAAGTTTAAAATAAATAGTCTATTTTAGTTAATTTTTTTCAAGTTCTTCAGATTATGACCAAAAAAGGCTAGAGGGCTGATTTTGAAACTGTTATGGTGAAAGATGGTATTTGAAAACTTTTGATGAGGGAAATTGCTGCTGTATTTACATTTTGAAAAGTGTTTCCTTATTTATGCACTATTGACTTCCTATTGAGACTCAAAATTTTAAGTACAACTGGTAAAAATTCAATGGATCAAACTCAGTAAATCTGAAGTCACTGGAATAAAGCCCCCTAAGAAAAAAATGTGTCAATTTTAAAGGTCTTTCCTAACTGAAGACCATTTTGTGATAGAGCCAAAGGTTAATAAAATCAGTAGTGAATGTAGCAATTTTACAGATAAGCTATTCACAACAAGTGTAGTTACTTGAATAAAAAGCTAATTCAGTTCTAAAATGCCACATGCAGTAGCAGTGAATAGCTGCTTTTAGGTGCTTTCTGGAGGAGGATAAAATACAGAATCACGGCACTCTTCTCTTCCAGCGTCCCTGGCTGCCTGTAAATTGCTGTGAATGGGGCTGTGGGCTGACAGGCTCTATTAAGACAAACTGCCTTTCTCATCGGAGAGATAAAATAAATCAGGTGTTTAGTCAAATTAAAATACTTCAGCTGGAGCAGGCCCTGGGGAGCATTGATCCACCTGACTAATCTAAGAGAAACTCAAGACAGATGTGGTTTGGGGATAAAGACGACCCCATGGAAAAAAAAAAAAGAACACCAGAAAACCCCCCTACTGCACTGTCTTTGTAGCTGGAGAATAGATACAGTTTACAGCGGAGAGTGTCAGGCGCACACTGTGTGTGATATTGGATAAAAGCAGGCGCCCTAACCTGTAGAGAAGCTGTGTATGGAAGCTCTTTTTTCTGGTTCCCTTTTTTTGGTTTATGAAACTACTTATGTTTTTGTGGAGAGACTATTTTCTGGCAATGCTTTTTAGAGAATCATTTTAAGATAGCCTGAAGGATGTGAAACGGATGATGTAGGCAGCCACTGATGACCTCTGCTGGCCTGGGCAGATCCTCAGGATCTCATCTGCTGTTTTTCTAAGTGGATTTTATCAAACCTCAAAGCGTGATTTAAGACAAGATTTTCTACATAGAGTTAGCCTACCTCATAAGAGCATTCTATTGGGTTGCCCAAAAAGTGCATTCGGTTTTAAGTAAAAATAAAAGACACATTTTTCATTTTCACAAAGAACTTTACTGAACAATGTATTCATTAACCAAATGAACTTTTTGGCCAACCCAATGTATGGTCGTTTGCCTTCCTTAGTATGTATTTAGGCTGCCTCACGATGTCCCATAAATTGTCTGCTTTTTCAGCAACTCTCGCAGTTGTAGTTCCTTTGCTATGGCAAAGTTTCATGTTCAATTAAACTAGTATTTTTGAGATGAGATAACTTGTGTTCGCAGGTTGGTTGGTCAGCGTGATTTAGACTTGATGTTGCTTTTATTATAGCTGCATACATATTTGCTGTTAATTAAAACAAAAATCCAGCACCATGGATTTTAAATACCTGGGTTTAAACCACTATATGTGAACAAATACAATGGGTATAGAACAGAAAAATGACTACACACACACACGCACACACACATACACACATGTGTGTGTGTATATATATATATATATATATATATATAGTCCCTTGGGGATCAAGTTAACTAGAAATCAATTTAAACCATACAACAGCTTACATTCTCTAAATGTGTAGGCTAATGTGTGTGTGTGTATACATATATATCCATATGTGTATTTCCCATTTCAAGGGCAATTTTAGATTTGTTTTACTACTACATTTCATTCCAACTGCATTTGTCATGCCACTCACATCTATTCAAAATATATATGTGCTTCTCAAATTTAAGGAAAAGATAATGACAGCCTTATATGAGTACCCAACTCTTCAATTTAAACATACTGATCTCTGGCTTGTTTTCTTCTTAAACATGTATCTTTTAAGTTCAATGAAAGACTTATTTAGGTGTTATTGAATTTTTATAATTAAACAACTTGAGTGTCATGCTGGTTTGTAAAAAGATTCAGTTAAATGGTGTTATTCTGTAAATTCCAATACATGTCTATTAGTATTGGAAGCACCAATGCATTTATAGACCTGTTGGCTTCACCTTGAACAGAAGAGGCTAAGAAGCCATTTGTGTGTTATCTTCAGCTTCTCTGTTTCCTATGCAGAGGAGAAAGGGAAATATATTGAAGATTTTTGAAAAGACAAAGTTTAACCTGGGAGAGAAGAGAAAATTTTCCAGTCTTTACTGGAGAATCTAAATACCAAATTTGACTCTTGTATTGGTCCTTGCCCAAAATTTCCAATGAATGCTCTTCTTTATTAACAAAGAATTATGGTACAGTAACTTTCCCAGTATCCAGTAAGTCTTCTCTTAACTCACCTCATATACATAGGTATAACAAGATAATTACATGTAGATCAGAATGTTGCCAAAAAGCATATGTAATAAACCCCATTTATCTATTCTCATAACTTTCCAAACTATTCTCCATACTGTAGCCAGAACACCCACATCATCTCTTGTTTAAAGTACTTTAGTGATTTTGAAATTTTCTTAGAATAAACATGAAGTTCTTCCAGTGGTCTATAAGGAGCTGAATGGTGTGACCTTTTCCTACCTTTCTAGCCTCATTTGGTCCTCTACTCTCCTTTGTTTTTCTTATTTAAGTTTTACTACCTTCTTTTAATTTCTGGAACACACTGACACTCTCCACCACCACCTGCCCCCTCACAGGGCCTTTGCCTATATTGTTTTCTCCTACTGAAAAGCTCCTTGACCACCCTCCAACTCTTTGCCTAGTTAACTCTGTTAACTTGTTACTCCCAAACTTGGTTAAATCTCCCCCCAAATGTCTGTCCTGTTTATAATTCTTATTTAGTTGTAGTTTACATTTATATGTGTGATTATTTGATTAAGGTGAAAGGGAACTTTGCTTTTTTTGGTATGGGATCGGTATCCTTAGTTCTTGATATAGTACCTGAGATTCAAGAAATATTTTTTTAATTAAAATTTAATGAAATGAGTAAGTAAATTCCATACTTGTTTTATGTCTTCTCATTCTATATATCATTAACATTTACATTAGGTGAGCATGTTGTGCTTTGGAGGAGATTTTTATGATCCCCTCCAAGAACCTGATTTTGTATTTTAACATTTCTGGATCAAGAAGTTCTTTCTTTCACCAAGCTGAAATTCCTATTGCTGAAATAAAAACTCATTAAAAAAAAATCACTTTCAGTAGCTAGAAAGAACAGCTGGTCACTATCCTTGACGCAGTATTTGTTTCCTTATCAGTGGAGTACATTTTCTAACATCATTTCACTATCTTATTTTTCTTTTAATTTTTCTTTTAGGCCACCTTTCAGCTCAGTAAATCTTTAAGGGATATGGGATATTGACAGTTTATTTATGTATTTACTTATTTATTTTTAAGGACTTGAATTGGCATTAAGAATACCAAGGTAATTCTAAATATTGTAGCTTATCAGCCTTACCTTGTGGGAATCATATACTAGTAAGTGCTAGCCAGCATCACCTGAAGGCTTGCTTTTCCCATGGGCCCACTCAAAAAATAGGCCCATTCCTAATTAAAATACGTTCAGTTTCTCAAATTGTCCTGGTGCTTTCCTAGCAGGAGTGAGGGGGGTTTCATAAGGAGATTGGAAGTCTCCTCTTCCACACACACAAAAACTGGCAATCTTTATCTCTTTTGACAGCTGGTGGCATCTTTCTGAAAAGCTTTCAAAGCATAGATCATTTCTTCATAATGAAACCTGTGTGCTCAAATACAGTGGGTTGTGTGTTGAAATTCTTATCTTATGCTATGGCAAAATGCTCTAATTTAGATTCACAAAAGGATCCTGTACCCTTTACTTAGGAGAGCTGTGCAATTTGCCCATAAATAGACTGTTCAGCACCATTAGTGCACATCGTAGGTGTGCAGCGACATCATAACCTTTTCAACCTCGAATGTGTTTTTTCCTTTTGAAGAGTGACAAAGGGGTGAGGGAGCCCCCCAAGCAACATTATTGCCTTTAAGGATGAACTTGGGAACTTTAGCTTGATCCCCTCACCAAAAAAAAAATCAGTTTCAATTCTTTCTTACCTGAGGCAAGACAGATTTTTTTTTCTTTCTGTAGCACTCGTCCCATGGTCAAGAGTGACCCCTGACTTCTGAGATTCAGAGACAGATCTTTGCACAATAGAAAAACTTTATGAGGGCAGTGATCAGAAAATTCCTAAGTAACATTATTTAAGCACCTATTATGTCTTAGGTCCTCTGTCAGTCATTGAGGGTAGAGGTTGATTATAGAATATTAATACAACCCATAGTTTCTAATCTTTGGTACTAAATAGCATAAGGTTACTAGCTTGAGCAGATAGATTTGGGTGGGGAGGGAAGGGGAATGTGGTGAAAGGGAGAGAATGGAGTAGGTTGTTCTGTTTTGTTTTCTTTTTTGTTTTAAAGAGCAAGAGGGAAGAGTGAGTGAGAATTTTATCGGCAACAGTCCTTTCTCTTGGCAGGGGTGATGACTAACCCTAGCGTTCATTCCATTGCTACTCCATAGAGTTCCTGCACTTACAGTGACCTCCAGTTATTGTCCCAGGTATTTAAGTGTCTTAGGGTAGTCCCTTTCTAAATCTGCCCACCCACTTGCTTCCCTAATTCATTCAGAATTGTCTCAAACTTGTGAGATATCTTTTCGCTTCCATTTTAGGTACACCTGAGAGCCTGGCAGAAAAAGAACGGCAGCTCTCTACCATGATTACCCAGCTGATCAGTTTACGGGAGCAGCTCCTCGCAGCGCATGATGAACAGAAAAAACTGGCAGCCTCACAAATTGAGAAACAACAGCAGCAAATGGACCTTGCTCGCCAACAGCAAGAACAGGTGAGCCCTGCAAAAGGAGCTGATGAACTGGAGGTGTGGAATGTGCCAAGCTCAGCGAGTAATCACATTGATTGGTTTATTTGTCATAAGCCTTCCTAAAAAAAGAATGAAAGAAAGAAGCCTTCTGGAAATCCAGGGTCACCGAGAATACTGAGGGGATATGTGGAGGACAAAGAAAGGCGTCATAGCAACTGGGCATAACTGAAATGATAACATTGTTCCAGAACATTTGGATTTGATTAATTACTTGGGGAGACTTGTTCATGTAGACATCACGTATATTCCCAATGTAGCTTAACCATGAGTAAATCGCTCCTCTCTGGGCCTTACTCTTCTCTCATCCAGAAAAGGAGGATCCTGGTCTAGAAAAACTTTGAGAATCTTTCAGTTCACTGGTTCAAGCTAGGGTGACCATATGTCTCAGTTTTTCCAGAATAGCTCTGGTTAATGTCTGTTTTCCAAAGTAATTATTAATACTCCCCTCTTCCACTTGCAAAAGTTGTCCTGGTTTGGATGATAAATTATATGGTCACTTTATTTATAGCATAGGTAAATCATTAAAAACAAATTAACACATGGCTCATGGAAGAATTTGACTTCATTGATTTAGAAGTGAGAAAAATAGCAAAGTTTGTGTGTATCTTTTAAAAAATAAATCACTTTCCCAAATGTTTTTCCTGTCTCATAAGAGTGCATTAATCTAATAACAATGATCCTATAGAGTAGTCCCTGATGCTTTAGATCAGATAGACCCAAATTAATGTGCAGTTTTTAGGAATCTGACATTATTACTGGAATTATCTTTTCAGTTAAATGTATTTTATAGGGGTATATAGAGCAATATATGCTCTGTTGATTTTAATGAGTTGTGACGTCTGGTATTTTATATGCTTGAATATTTGCCCACATGTAGGAATATGGACTCAGCCCCTAATGGAAAATAACATAAAGGAACACTGTAAAAAATCAGAAGTTAGAATGTCATTTAGCTATCCAGAGATGACACAGTAATTAACTATTGACACTTGTGAATAAGCTAGCACAAATTAATCTTGACACATTTGCAGACGAGTGATATCTTACAGTGAACACTTTGTAATTATATTTCAAAATGAAAATTAAATGACACTTAAAACTAGGTTGTCATGCTCAATGAAGCGAGCATGTAGCTCAACCGATTGGCAAATAAAATTCAGAATTTGAGCCACATGGTGCTTATGTACCATACTTCACTGTGTCAAACCCATACATCTAGAGTGGATGATAGTAATTGCACTGTGGTGTTTTGGATGCATTTCTATGCAGCACTTTATCATTTAGGAGGGACCATCAATATTAGATGTCTAGTGGTGTTTCACTGGATGACTAAGAGGAAATAAATATTCAGAGATCCAGCATGTATACCTAGAATTGCAGAGTGAGTTGTCCATTTCTGATTTGAATGGTGATAAGCAGAGTGGGCCTTTCCAAACTGATGACATACTGTTTCCATTTTGCTTATAAAAAGCTTTGGGGAGGAGTGATCCCATTTCTCAAACTGTACCCTTCGTTAGGGGTAGCTTTATCATGACTTCTAGAATGAACCAGTCATCACCAGAAGCCATTAAGCCACATTTGGGGGCAGATTGCTATTTGTCATCTTCTGCTGAAAGGAATGTGATTTGAGTGTGTCCCTTTACTCTATGCTAAAATATTAAAAGGACTCAGGAAGTATACAGCTGAGGGCTGGTTCACACCCATTTCTACTTCCAACATTGTCCATTCTAGAATATTTTGGAAATAGAAGAAATAGGAAGAACATAACTCTTGCCTATAGGGCACCACTAAACCAAGTCCTTCTAAGTGCTTTCTGGCCATTTTTTTTCTCTGGCTTCCTAGGTTGGCAGTGAGTGTGTTCTCACTAAGGGGCATTCCAATGGGCTTCAAACTCCAGCAGCTCAGATTTTGAGGTAATAAGTAGCCTGACACCTAACTCCTATTTTATAGTAAACACCATTATCCTACAGAAGTTCCCTGCTCTCCTGAGGGGCAGATTCAGTCTTCAGTAGGGCTTGTATTAAGTAGTTAATGTTTCTTTTTACAGATGAGATGATGTGCTAAGATGTTGAATTTGATTGTTGGGTGAAGCAGGGAATACAAAACTTGTATGTGGATCCCGTACTGTAAAACTAACACATTACCCTCAAAAGGATGTGAATAAATATTAAATTGTGTTTGTTTTTAAAAATGCTTTGTACATTACACATTATATCAACAAAAAAAGATAAAGGTTTTTGCCTTTTGCTGTATTTTTTTGGCACTCCCTTGACAATATTTGTGTTATCAGTTCTGAAAATCTTTACAGTAGAAAAGGTTTCACCAAAGTAGGCCATATTATAAGTAATAGAAAGTTCTTTCCTATCTTTGCTTACAGATTTTACTTTTTAAATACAAATTAAGCTCCTTAGAAAAATGTAGGCAGAGTTTTCCTGTTTTTATTCTTCAAGGACGAGATTTTGAAATTCCCATTCTTTCCAGATGACCAGTGCAGATATAGATGAACTGCTCACAAATGTAATACAAGGGGGTAGTTTTCATGTACAGGTAAAGATTTAGGGGCAAGCAGAGAGAAGGCACCTGTTTGAAATATTTCCTTTTCTCCAACTTTCTGATTCTGCCTCTCGCATTTTATAGGAACTCTTTCATGTAGAAGTACAGTAAAGCATCCTTGTAATACCAGGAGAGGTACCTGAGGTAATGGCAAAGGTGTAAGCATTTCATTTTAACTTAATGAAACTTTATTTCTGATAGATTGCAAGACAACAGCAGCAACTTCTGCAACAGCAGCACAAAATTAATCTCCTGCAGCAACAGATCCAGGTCAGTGTATTTTATTACTCTCATCTGATTATACTTAGATACTTTTCTTCTTGAAAATGGAATTTAAAATGCTGCAAATGCACCCTTCTCTTATAAACAGCACCAATAGAGCTGTTTGTTATTCAGGGATGTTGTATACAATTGTATAAGTGGATGTAGAAAATATTGACTTGGTGGCAGTCTAAGCATTCTTTTCTGATGTGATGCGTAAGCAGAATAAACCTTATCTTATTTTCCTTCTGCCATTTGCCTAGCACAACCTGGTGGAAACCTAATGGTTTCCAAGGTAGCATACACATGCTAGTTTTATTGTCACAAACTACCTGCTGCTTTATATTTTACCATCTAATAGTATCATGGGTAGAAGCTTATGTTTATTTGCTTGTTAGGACTGTCTGGGCCAATTATGAGAAGAATCTTATGACCTAGGAAAAGGTTGGTAATAATTAATTTGTTCTTTAACAGATATTAACTGCATTTCTGCTAGGCGCTGAAGAGAACATAAAGATTAATAAGTAATTGTCTGTCTTCAAGAAGTTTATAGTCTAGAAAGGAAGAAAAACTTGTTCTTGAATAATTGTAACACACTTTAGAAATTCCTTTTCCTTTTCTTTTCTTTCTTTTCTTTTTCTTCATTTCTTTTCTTTTCTCTTTTTTTTTTTGTGGCAAGTTAACACAGTATATAGATCATAATTACATGGGCCTGGGAAAGAATTCTGATTTCTGTCATTCCTTTAGAAATTTGATGGTTAATTCAGCTAACAGCTTTTTGACATAGGTAAGGGAAGTGGTCTCCATTTTTGAATAGGAACATAGGTGTGTGACTTCTAGAAAGCCTTAGAATAAGCAACTGGTTGTCTGGTGATTAATCCTCAGGAATATTGATCCCAGAGTTATATGTATCCACCACAGTCTCTGGGTTTCTCTTGGATGCTGTAGATATTTTCTAACCACTGGGATCTATGATTCAGCCTAGTTGGGGCAGTATATTCTGAATTATATTAGTCCTTTCCTTGAGATTAGTATCACACCTTCCTATATTAAAAAAAAATCATTTACATAAAGTCATAACATATTTCACCTCACTGATGAAAGCCAGTGATTTTAACTTAGATTTTTGCTTCATTTTGTAATCACACTTAGTGTTCCAGGTAGTAGTCACTGCATTTAAAATACCAGTTTGGTGCCTGAAGAAGTACCTGTACCTAATTTGGCATTTCTTCCAGCTGTCTTTACTAGGAGGTCTTAACCAGTGTTTGTTGTTATTGTTGCTGTTTTAGTTAGTTCTGATTCTATATTCCATACTCAAGTCTGTATGTTTCAAAATAAAGACTCCAAACATAGAGGAGACGGTATATCTCTTGCATTTGGGACAGTCAGCCTTTATAATTAAATCTTGAAATAATTTCTCATCCTGGTATCTCATGACTCATGCTGAGATCCTTAATTAAATAACTGTCCAGGTGTTCCCTTGTTCTGCCCTTATTAGAATTTTCAGTGTGTCTCCCACTGCTAAGGTCAAGATTTTTAGCCTGTGGCTTCCTACATTTTTCTCTAGATCCCTCTGTAAGAACTCAGTAGGTGTTAAATAACCTAACCCGATCATTTAGTTCTCTCTGTTTCTCCTATTTGTAAAGCAGAAATGGAAGAAATTCCCTGAGATGTTCTCATATCAGTTACTTACTACTAATGTTTTTACTACCTCTTTATTACTTACTTCTTTGTTTATTTTGAATATATTTCACTTCTTAGTCCAAAGTTGTTTGCAGGAACTGGCTGTCTTAATTGACATTTGCCTGTTGTACTGAGGATCTCAGATGAACAGCAACAAAATCAAAGTATTTTAATTAAATATTATAGGCATTTATTGATTGCATATGATTTTATAGTTATAACTTGACTATATAAAGTTGATATCTTTTTCAGGAAACTATAGGTCATGATCTTAAAATATTATTCATCAGAATGTTCAATCTGAGAAGACAAGAAAGTTGGTTTTTCAAGTGTTTTAATAGAAGTTTAATTGCTTTTAAATTTGTAGATATTTCTCATTGTTTACATTTTTAAAAATTGAAGCTAATCAGACCTTGATCTCAGCAGTATAAATTATAAAATCATAGAGAGATTCAAAATAGTTACATTAATTTTAGAAATATGGGATTCTTTGTAACAGGAATTCATATTTTAAAAAATAAGAGGAGGCAATAACCTATATTTATAGTTTATTCTGTCCTGAGCTACAGCTTCACTGCATACCTTGTCAGTATTTATCTTATCGAGCATGAGACCATTCAAAGAATTTTTCAAATACTGAAAAACACTTCTCCTTGCACAAAACATATTAATCTCTGACACTTACAAAGCATGTATTTGATATTCAGACTTTTAGTTGTTTTTTTGGAAGGGGAATGGGTTAACTGTATTTTCAAATAAGTTTTTTGACCAGCCATAGGCGTGATCAAATTTAGGAGAGAGACCGTTGTTGGACTAATTTTAATTTGAGCAAAATATGAGTTTTAAGAAATGCTTCAAACATTTTTCTATCATGAAACATTCTCCCTTTTGAAAACAAAACAGAGTAAGATAGTAAATACAAAACCTTTCTCTTCTGAAAACAAATGAATACAGCGACAATTTGAGATCCCAAGTTTGAACTTTTTCCTTCTTTTAAAATCTTGTATCCTAGAACCTATTTGCTAACATGGTCAGCAAGATTAAGCCATGGCAATTGGCCATAGATCCCAAGTATCAGGTGGGATACATAGATCTAAATGATACATTTAAAGATTATTCTTTACTTCTAGTTCAGAATGCTGACTTCTGAATTAGTACTGTTGTTTTGAAATTTGCAAGCTGTACTAGAAAGAAAGGGAAGAGTGTCTAACCTCTTATAACAACCACACACAAACACATCTGGATCTGTTATAATGGAAACAAATGAAAACCTGGGTGGTTTGCACACTGAAAAGCAGGATCTTTCATTAGCGATAGGAAAAGGCATGATTAAGATAGTATTGCAGGGCTTCCCTGGTGGCGCAGTGGTTGAGAGTCCATCTGCTGATACAGGGGATACGGGTTCGTGCCCTGGTCCGGGAAGATCCCACATGCCATGGAGCGGCTGGGCCCGTGAGTCATGGCTGCTGAGCCTGCGCGTCCGGAGCCTGTGCTCTACAACGGGAGAGGCCACAACAGCGAGAGGCCCGTGTACCGCCAAAAAAAAAAAAAACAGTATTGTAAAAGTCCACGTGCTTATTTTATTTGCAGTCCTTCAAAACTTATTCTAGTTAAAAATTATTTCATTTATATATTTTTTCCTTTAATATAATTTTAATGTAATTTTGCCTTGGTAGATTCTAATTAAATTTTTAAAGGGATACTTTTAAGACCATATATGGTCTTTAAGCCATGTTGAAACCATAAGATGAATGATTTTGTGAACTAATGTTTTTACACTTTCGATGAGTCAATTTTTACTATTTAAAAATCAGGTTAATAACTTTAAATGATTATTAAAATTCTTTAATGTCAACAGATCTTTTAGGAGGCTGTTCGCTTAGTGAATTCAAATCCCTCTGTTGGTGCTTTGGGGAAAATGGCGATTCCTCTAATTTGTTACATATTAAGTAATTCCCCGGATATGGAGCCCAAAATAGACATTTTTGATATTTCCAAGACAGAAATAGCACAGTTTTTATCAACTTTGTGGATAGCAAAACTAATAGATCATGGAATATGGATCCTTGGATTTGGGAATGTTGATTCTCATGTTATAATTCCAAAGGACAAATAACTGCTTTAGTAATTTCTTCCTCTTTCTCCCACACCATAGTATCTTAGCCAATCTTTTGAAGCATTTTACTTATGAGTTATGTTGACTAGGAAACAAAATTCAGTTTGAATCCATTGGGCATATCAACACATATTTATAGCATTTTAATCAAACATTAAATGTAAATCTAATCTAAACAAACCGGAAAATATTTTATAAATCTTGATTTCTTGATCCGTCCATATATTTATTCATCTAACCTCATTTGACCATGTCATGGTTTTTGAATCTAAAGATATTCTTCATGGATACAATATACCACATTCTTTGGTTTTGATAGCATGTCAGTAGGAACATATTTAACGATGGCATTTCGTTGCTAGAACTTAATCTTTGCAAGAGAATTCACCTTATTAAAATATCTCTGTGAGAAACTTACTTTTTCAGACATGAGTGGTGTGATCCAAATATTCATATCTCTTTAGACCCCTCTGTACAGGTGGCGTCCTCGCCTCACATCACTGACCAAACAACAATGGTCTCTTAAGAAGGGACTGATTGGTTGGGATTTTATTTGGACACTTGGCCTCCTGGGCCAGAGCCAATGATTTAGTCAATTCATATACGTATACCTTTTTTGGGTAAAATTGTGAAACTTGAAATTCTTAGCTCAGTTCTTTGTTAATCTTTATGATTAGTATATAATATTCATTGTCCTTCCCTCACAATTTAATACATGAATTAGATGGTGAACTCAACCTGTGGAAGGCCTGAACTAAAGCCATTGCTGCTGCTTTGCAGATACTCTCTCTTATCTGAAAACTTTCTCTTTTAAATGCTCTAATACATACTGCTTATTTACACAGCCAAATGTTTGTCTCTTCACTGAAGCTTCACTCTATTCTTTAGAGTATGTGAGTGTTTTTCATATATAGTGTTTTCTTTTTTGATTATAATATATTCATTTGTGCTATTTGCGTATTTTGTGTGTCTCTGTGTATTTGTCATGTGGTTGAGTGCCGTTAAATATGTGTTCTCCTTTCTTCCTACGTAACCAGTAGACATATCAATATTATGAGCAGGGAGGTGATTGTTCTTAAACTAGTAAACAGAATAATTTGAAATGTACTTTCACCTTTTAAGGAGATAAACCTTGCCTTTTGTTTCCTTCAGTATGATTAACTACAGGCATTTCAGGTATCTGCTGAGCAGAATAAGGACTACCTTTTCATGTGAAGTAGTTGTCTAAAGATCAGAAATAATTACTTTGTACATTAGCCTTCATGGCCTGCATGACCTGGTTAATTAATTTTTTGCCAGCATAATAATAATAGATATATATTTGAAGATATGCTTCATCATTAAGTATCTAAATGACCTCTAATTTTAAGAGCTGGACCTTGCATTTATTGTCCTTTGGAACTGGCTGAACAGTAAGTAAAGTAAGGGGCCTGCCAGTCTCACATAGTTCCTCTGTCTTGTGTTGTATATGTTGTATCTCTTTGTTAATTGTATTTAGCATTGATAAACAAAAAGCGATTACACTGCTCCTGTTTTGGCTCTAGCAAATAGTCCTTTTTCCGGTGTTATTGATCAGGTAACAGATCTCCTTTCAACAGCCTCTGAACAGAACCAAATAAACCCACTGAAAGTAATTTGATACTTCTATTGGCATTGTACATGTATCTGATACTCTCCTGCAATGAAATGAGAGTTATAAACAAAGCTTAGAAGTCTAGGATTAGCCCCCAGCTTCAGCAAACCCTTAAAATATTTTGTAATTCTATCTTCAACCATGAATTAGCCAGGAAAAACAGACCCTCTCTCCTCTCTCTATTTTTCTGCTGTATGCGATTTTTAATTGCCCATGGGCAGGCTGTTATGATCTTCTTTGGAAGTTTAAAACCAAGATAAAAATGCAAATCTAATTATTTCTTTTATGTAATCGAATTAACTTTTTCAGTAATGATAGATGCTGTATAGCCTGCTTCTAACATTTTAATAATGAAGTTTCTGAATTATAAAGAATAGGGGGGTTTCCCTGGTGGCGCAGTGGTTGAGAGTCCGCCTGCCGATGCAGGGGACACGGGTTCGTGCCCCGGTCTGGGAGGATCCCACATGCCACGGAGTGGCTGGGCCCGTGAGCCATGGCCGCTGAGCCTGCGCGTCCGGAGCCCGTGCTCCGCAGCAGGAGAGGCCACAACAGTGAGAGGCCCACGTACCGCTAAAAAAAAAAAGAAAGAAAAGGTAAAGCTGCTATAATTCATGAATAGCAAGGGCCTTAGATAAAAAATATAAATTATCACTGTGGATTAGAAACTCTGCGTGAGTTAATCACGCTAGACTATTAAAGTTGGAGTGGATCTAGAAGTAAAAAGAGGTGATACTGGAGCAGGTCCTTTGAGCTGCTATATGGAATTATTAATCAGCTTGCTACTTATTTTCTAAATGTGGCCTTATGACAAAGATCTCATTCAGCTGACAAGAGCCTGATGGTGAATCTCAATGCTTTTCATGCACTATCCTTCAATTTCCCCAACCCTCTTTGGTGACCCTCCATCCTCTATCTTATCTACTTCTTATCTCTCAGACTTTACTCCCCAGCTCCCTCTCCAGTCAGTGATACTGAAAATGCAGGGAAACCAAAGTCTCTGCTTCCTTCTGGGATTAATGAAAATGAGAGAGTGCATTACCTCTTCACGGGCAGGAGGCTATGGAGCCCAGTGGGCAGTTGATCCAGGTGGTGCCAGCATATGATATTACATAACACTGTATCAATTCCCCAAGGAAAAAGCAGCTCTTTTCTGTTTTTCCTTTGATCTCTCTGATTACATTCAGGGCTCAGTTTAGTGTTAGCACACTTTAATACCTTTCTAGGATGTGCTAATCTCTCTTTATAAGAGAGAGAGATCATCTTAGTCTCAGAGCCTTTGGAGGCAATAATGCTTGCTTAGAATTTAAATAAAATCAAGTAAAACTTTTATTTTCATTGTTATCTGGTTATCTACTAATTATGACAAGTGATTTTCTATTGGTTTTCTATTTGAGGTAGTGCTATTGAAATAAATGTATTTAAGCAAAAAAAAAGGCAATTTTTTTTTTTTTTTTTTTTTTTTTGTGGTACGTGGGCCTCTCACTGTGGTGGCCTCTCCCATTGCGGAGCACAGGCTCCAGACGCGCAGGCTCAACGGCCATGGCTCACGGGCCCAGCTGCTCCGTGGCATGTGGGATCCTCCCGGACCGGGGCACGAACCCATGTCCCCTGCATCGGCAGGCGGACTCTCAACCACTGTGCCACCAGGGAAGCCAAAAAAAAGTCAATTTAAATAAAACTTTAAGTAAATAAGAACCGAGTACTTGGATATGGCAAAAATTATAAAGGTAGTTCTTTAATGATGGAATTTTAAGAAACTCTTGAAAGAGCACTACACTGAGAGATGTTAAATGTTCCCCCTCCATTCTTCTACTTTCACAGAATGTTAAACTTGGACACATCCTCTAGAGGTCCTCGTGGTTCTCCCTCACTGATTGGGGGTAGGGTGGGTAGCTATTCCTATCATACAGCAATATAGTGAGTTGAAAATAACCCCGAGATTATGTTTTTCTACTTTTTTGGAATTAAAATGTCCTTTCCTTTTATGAAGCACAGGTGATAATAGATGGTATGTGCTTTGTTTCTTTGTTTTCCAGTAGTTTTAGTTGGTAAAATAAAAAGTTCCCAAATATGTGTAAGTCCCCCACTTTTGTTTTTCTTTGAAATTTCTTTGGAACTCTTTCGCTAGTCCAAATCCTTTACTTTATACAAGGAAACTGAGGCATAGACAACAGACTCGACCAGGTTTAAAAAGCTACATGTTGTCAGAGCCATGAGTGGAACCCAACTTTCTTTGACTTCTAGTCTAGTACTGTTTCCAACATTCCAGGATGTATCTCAATTTGCCCTTTTTGTGATTTGAATAAATCTTAGTGCACTTTAGTTTTCCAGTTTGTAAAATGTGGATAATAATACCTAACATCTAAAATCTCATTACATTCTCTTTATCCTTAAATGGAAAAAAATTGAAGATTGCCCATTAGAATCAGTTTATATCTCAGGACTACTATAACTGTGGCTGCATGCCCACAAGGAAAGAGATAAAAAGAACATAACCGGAATCTTTTTGTAATGTGGTATGAAATGTATTTATGGCTGAGTGACTCTTGGTTTTTACATATAAACTTCTTAGCTAATTATATTACTTTCTGGGGGCTTAAAAGTGATATGTCTCTATATTGAGGATCAGTCCCCTTTAATGTTAATACCTGTTTTTATAGCTACCTTCTGCAGCTGATAAAAGGGAGCAGTGAGTGACAGCATTTGATGCCAGTGGTTCTCAACCTTGATTGCACCTTGTAATCACTTGGAAGCCTTTTAAAAATACTGATGCCTTGGTCCCACTGTAGAGGTTCCGATTTAAGTGGTCTGGGGTACAGTCCCAGATGGGGACTGTTAAAAGCTCTCTAGATGATTCTTGCAGGCAATCAGGATTAAGAAAAACTGCTCTGTATAGTGTAATGCAGATTAAATGATTACATGTGAACTCTAAATTGTTTGGACTCTTCATCTATCTATCTATCTATCTATCTATCTATATAAAAATGGACTGAGGGTTGGGGCATAACAAATAATCCTTGAGCAGTTGAAATATACTTTTGACTTTGGTCATAGCTATTTTACTTAATAGCTAGAAAGCTTATAATGGATCATGGTTTAAATAATTTTAATAAATTTAGTTAGTTTTCTAATAACTTGATTTTTATTTACATATGGGTATATTGGCAAGACAGGAATGTGTTGACATTAGATTTGTGCCTTTGGGAGAAGGTATTTAAAATAAAAATGAAGCATAGTCTTTCACAATAAGACAAAACCTTTTAGAAAATAAATACTCAGAAGCTTTTTGACTTCCACTATCTAAACAGAATGAGTTTTGACCCAGGACATCAACCTGTCATTTTTTAAGGTGTTTAAAATTATTTTTTCTGTGAAATTGATTACATTTCACATATATGAGGAATGTATGAATCTGAATGCACTTTTAAGCTAGATTTGTACATATAAATAGGAGGTAAAAAGGATAAAATGCATTGCTTCAGAGCGTTTGTAATTTAAAATTTTTGTAGAAGCAGCACAAGTATCAGAGACAAATAAATCAAGATTTAAATTCCAGTTCTACTACTTATTAGCTCTGTGACATGTTTTGCTACTTACTAGCTGTGACAAAAGTTACCTAATGTTTCTGAGCCTGCATCTCCTAGTTCCTAAAAGATGAATAATGATAGTACCTTACCAGTTCTGGGATTAGAGATCATCATCTTAAAAAACCCTACTAAGTGCTCAATGCATTTTATCTATCACTATCATTATTGTTGTTGTCATTCTTATATACGAGCTATAGGAATAATTTCAGAGTCCTTAAAAGAGAAACAGGGTATATGCCCAGTAGTGGGATTGCTGAGTCATATGGTGGTTCTATTTTTAGTTTTTTAAGGAACCTCCATACTGTTTTCCATAGTGGTTGTATCAATTTACATACCCACCAAAAGTGTAGGAGGGTTCCCTTTTCACCACACCCTTTCCAGCATTTATTGTTTCTAGATTTTTTGTTAATGGACATTCTGACTGGCATGAGATGATACCTCATTGTAGTTTTGATTTGCATTTCTCTAATAATTAGTGATGTTGAGCATCTTTTCATGTGCCTCTTGCCCATCTGTATATCTTCCTTGGTGAAATGTCTATTTAGGTCTTCTGCCCATTTTTTAACTGGATTGTTTTTTTGATATTGAGCTCCATGAGCTGTTCGAAATTGAGTTATTTGTAGTGAGGTGGATGGACCTAGAGTCTGTTATACAGAGTGAAGTATGTCAGAAAGAGAAAACAAATACCGTATGCTAATGCATATATATGGAATCTAAAAAAAAAAAAAAAGGTTCTGATGAACCTAGTTGCAGGGCAGGAATAAAGAGGTAGACGTAGAAAATGGACTTGAGGACATGGGGTGGGAGGGTGAAGCTGGGGCAAAGTGAGAGTAGCATCGACACATATACACTACCGAATGTAAGATAGCTGGCTGGTGGGAAGCAGCAGCATAGCACAGGGAGATCAGCTCGGTGCTTTGCGATGACCTAGAGGGGTGGAATAGGGAGGATGAGAGGGAGACTCAAGAGGGAGGGGATATGGGGACATGTGTATGCATATGGCTGATTTGCTTTGTTGTGCAACAGAAACTAACACCATATTGTGAAGCAATTATACTCCAATATAAAGCTATTAAAAAAAAAGAGAGAAACGCACATGTACATATTTTGTGTCTACATGTGTAAGCATGTTTATGTCTACATACATATGCACATTTAGAACCCACAAATTAGTGACGTGAATGTAGGATAATCAATGTGGATGCGCTATAATCAATTATTATCACCAGGGTAATCTAGAGGAAAAGAAAGCAAAAATTTTCTCTGGCTGCCAAATGAGAGCTATTTCAATTCTCAGTAAGAGAACAGTAAGGTTTATCAGGTACTCGGAAATGATTGACCAAGAATTAGAGCTGCCTGGAGAATGTCTAAAAGGGGATGTGGCATTTTATTCTGGAAAATGGTCAAATTCTTACTTTTCACACTAAAATGGGCTTTTCTGTTAGATCAGTAATGCCTGTGGGATAGTAAATGAACCTTTCCAATTTATTTTATAGTTTTTTTTAAATACACAGATGAAGTTAGCGATGTAGCAGCACAAAATGCAAAAGTCTTCTTGTTTAAAATAAAGTTGTTCATATAAATCTTATGTATGCCATCTCCTGCAAGTCAAGCATTTGCCCAGCTTTTGTGAATTATGTCTATACTTAGAATTTAAGAAGTTAAACAGTATGCATACCAGACTTGAGAGATGGGAAATAAAAATTGATATACTGTGTGACATTTGATATAGCACAGGGAAATATCTTTTAAATTTTGAAAGGATATACTGACATAACCATTTTTAATTCACATAAGGTAACTCCCACTTAAAGTTATTAATGTTAGAGTCAGATATTTTTACTTCTTCAGAATAAAAGAAAATAAATGATGCAAAAGGTGTAATGTCTCACTGTGAGACACTGAATTCATTTTATCTGCCACCCAATCCATTAAGAAAATATTAAAGTTGTAACAGTAAACAATGAAAGTTAAGGAATTCACAGATCAGAATAAAGAGTAAAGTCCAACCTCAGGTCACAGTCATGACTTTTGTTAAACACACACTTCAGTGGAAGATTTTTATCTTAAAGTGTCTACAGATGAGTTTTCTACAGTGGCTGAGATTAGTGCAGCTGGAAAGAGCTCTCAGCTAGGCTGACTTGGCTGCTGCTTGAACACGTTGACAAGGTGGAGTTACTATTCTAAAGAACTCTAACAGGCCATGCTTGTTTTGTGCCGTAATAACATCATTCATTTCCCAGCCACGCAAATGTTGGCTCTTCCTTATACATTCTTTAGTTGTATTATTCATAGGAAAAGGGGGAGAGGGAAACCCAAGAAAACTGATTTTACTTTTGATTGTCCAATAACTTCTGTTCCATTTCAAAAGTTGTGATGATGTAAGGAACCAGTTACCCAAATGGAAAAAACATAACTTATGTACTGTTATTTAATAAAAGATGTAAGTCCTAGTTTGGCGTTTTTAAAGCTGGATGTGGCAGAAATTGTTTGTTAATATGTATAGAATTAGTTAAATACAGGGCTTTCTGGCTTACTTCACTCTGTATGACAGACTCTAGATCCATCCACATCTGTACAAATGACCCAATTTTGTTCCTTTTTATGGCTGAGTAATATTCCATTGTATATGTGTACCACATCTTCTTTCTCCATTCATCTATCATTGGACATTTAGGTTGTTTCCATGTCCTGGCTACTGTAAATAGTGCTCCAGTGAAAGTTGGGGTACATGTGTCCTTTTGAATGATGGTTTTCTCAGGGTATATGCCCAGTAGTGGGATTGCTGGGTCATATGGTAGTTCTATTTTTAGTCTTTTAAGGAACCTCCATACTGTTCTCCATAGTGGCTGTATCAGTTTACATTCCCACCAACAGTGCAAAAGGGTTTCCCTTTTCTCCACCTCCTGCATTTATCGCTTGTAGATTTTTTTCATGATGGCCATTCTGACCAGTGTGAGGTCAGAAACTGCCTCATTGTAGTTTTGATTTGCATTTCTCTAATAATTAGTGTTGTTGAGCATCTTTTCATGTGCATTTTGGCCATCTGTATGTCTTCTTTGGAGAAATGTCTATTTAGGTCTTCTGCCCATTTTTTAATTGGGTTGTTTGTTTTTTTTGATATTGAGCTGCTTGTATATTTTGGAGGTTAATCCTTTGTCCATTGCTTCATTTGCAAATATTTTTCTGCCATTCTGAGGGTTGTCTTTTCGTCTTGTTTATGGTTTCCTTTGCTGTGCAAAAGCTTTTAAGTTTCATTAGGTCCCATTTGTTTATTTTTGTTTTTATTTTCATTACTCTAGGAGGTGGGTCAAAAAAGATCTTGCTGTGGTTTATGTCAAAGAGTGTTTTTCCGATGTTTTCCTCTAAGAGTTTTATAGTGTCTGGTCTTACATTTAGGTCTTTAATCCATCTTGAGTTTATTTTTGTGTATGGTGTTAGGTAATGTTCTAATTTCATTCTTTTACATGTAGCTGTCCAGTTTTCCCAGCACCACTTATTGAAGAGACTGTCTTTTCTCCATTGTATGTTCTTATCTCCTTTGTCATAAATTAGGTGACCATAGGTGTGTGTGTTTATCTCTGGGCTTTCTATCCTGTACTGTTGTTCTATATTTCTGTTTTTGTGCCAGTACCATACTGTCTTGAATACTGTAGCTTTGTAGTATAGTTTGAAGTTGGGCAGGCTGATTCCTCCAGCTCCGTTTTTCTTTCTCAAGATTGCTTTGGCTATTTGGGGTCTTTTGTGTTTCCATACAAACTGTAAAATTTTTTGTTCTAATTCTGTGACGAATGCCATTGGTAGTTTGAAAGGGATTGCATTGAATCTGTAGATGGCTTTGGGTAGTATAGTCATTTTCACAATATTGATTCTTCCAATCCAAGAGCATGGTATATTTCTCCATGTGTTTATGTGATCTTTGATTTCTTTCATCAGTGTTTTATGCTTTTCTGAGTACCAGTCTTTTGCCTCCTTAGGTAGGTTTGTTCCTAAGTATTTTATTCTTTTTGTTGTGATGGTAAATGGGATCGTTTCCTTAATATTTCCTCCTGATTTTTTGTTGTTAGTGTATAGATTGTGATCACCAAACAGATCGTCAAATCTTACAACTTGACTGTCATAACTGATTTCTGGTTTCTTAAATAGAGCATTCAGTTAATCAAAAAACAACCAGGTCTCCAGATAGCTGGAAAACATATGCAGGTATAGATCTTTCCATTGCTTTCAGGCTATTTTATTATCTATGCCTGCTCCATCTCTTACTCATTTTCTCAACTTTGGCAATGTCACTGAATTAATTCCATAGACGTGTATGTTCCCTTTGTCTCAGAAAGGCCACGATTTCAAGCCCAGGAAAAGAGAAGATGTGCAGATAATTATTGATCTACTCTCAGCAGAACTTTTTCTTCCCCCTTCTATGGAAGATATGCAGCCCCAACTGAGAGACAGAATAGGATTAGGGAAGCATAGAATGGCAGAAAGAAGCGTAGACTTGGACCCAAGACGTCTGCCCCTAGTCTTTGGTTTGCTAGGAATGCCATTACCTCTAGCAAATTATTCTTCTGCATTGATTTTCATTTTCCATATATTTAGGAACAAGGATCATTGTACAAAATGATTGCTGAAATTCTTTGTGACTCTGACCTCCTTTGATTCTAGATGATGGAAATTAACTCTGGTCCTTAGAAAATGGAGAGCTTTGTAGGTAGTCTTGCCTACAAAGCTTTCAGGCAAATGTCAAGTTTGGCCACAGCATAAGCCATGTCCACTTAGGAATGTTTGCATTTTAAACCATCGAAAGGTTTTGAATTATGAGGTCAAATTCATGTTTCCTTTGTGGAGTATTGTGATGGCTTGTAATTCCTGCCACATGAAATAATGGCTAAGGGGGATTTTTAGAAAAACACTTTTAGGAAGAGGGCCTGTAAATGCCTGCTTTCAGGCCACACCAAACAGATTTCTGCAGCCAATGACAAACTCCTGGCATTAGAGCTGAATAATGGAATGGGTGACACAAACTTAATTTTAGTGTTGCAAGTGAAATATTACAATTTTTGGGGAAAAAAAATCCTTATAGCTTTGCTAAAGTATTAATTGCAGGAAATTACAGCATATCCTAGTGAAGTATTATGTCAGTGGCATGTATAACATACAACACCTTTTCCTAGTCTCTCTTGTTTTCACCCCAAGTGTTGCATTTTCATTTGAAGAGATGTGTTAGGTAGTTAGAACTTTGTCTGACTGTGGGGGGCAGTGCTGAGTGTGGTTTAGACTGTCTGAAAACAATTAAGCTGTGAAGGGGAGACTTCTTGGTCACGCTTCCTAGAAGTGGGTTTACTGCTTGAAGCACAATGTTGATGTGGATGTTCTTTTGGCCATTTCCTCATTTCTAGCTTGTTAGGTTTCATCTCTTAGTCCCAATAAATTTTCCAACTACTATTTATTTATTGGGTTGCAAGATAAAGAATGAGAGAATTTCATTTTGATGTGTGGTAGTTTAATATGGTTTTCAGATTTCCTCCCATTTTGTTTGAAGTAAATAGGGTAATTACTCACTAAAATTCTAATATCTTTCAGGGCTTTAGGGATGAATCTAAAACAGAACCATATAATGTTTTATTTAAGCAAATCCATGTTCTTATTAGGCAGTTCACCTTAATGTCATTTTTTATAAATAAACTTTGTTTTATTTTTTCAAGGGCTATTTAATTAATTTTGTTGTACCACCGTATTTTGACATCTGCATCTGCTAAGGCTTGCAGGATGTGATATGCGGTTTAAAAATGAAGATAATTTATCATTTGAAAAATGGTAAATCATTCAGGAATTATACATAAATATGAATGTAAAAGAGTCTGATGCACTTTTGTTTTCTTTTTCTTTTATACAAAGGCACATGTACAGTCATCTTTGTTTGCACAAAACATTTGTGCCAGTTGTACATTTGATTAATATCTAACTGGATATGAGTGAAACATATTCTGGAGAAACTACTGCTGTGCCGGCTTCTTGAACTGTTTATGGTCTCCATTAATTGCAGGGCTTTACCATATAACCATTGTGTAGATCTGGTTTTACTTATCAAATCCAGATCTGCTTTTTCTCCCCCTGCAGAGCAGGGTGAAGTTCCTTGTGCTACCAGCTTCTTATTATTTGGGGGTTCATAGCATCTTGGGAATTGAAGCTGTCAGCCCTGGAACTCCCAGTGTTTCTGTGGAAAGATTAACATTGCTAGGGTAAATCTTTGGTAAGTTTGCTCTTCATGCAACACAGTCAGGTTAAACAAGCGTTTTACTTTTTAGTGAAGTATTTATTTTAGTAACATGGACGGGTACTCATTTTTCCGCAGCCCTTTGCCCTATTTTGGATGAGTTGGTCTAAACTGGAAGGCTTTTAAAGTCTAGTCTTTAGTCTTTCACCATAGACTCCATATTTCCCCCCAGCAGGAGGAGTAGGTGAGAGAATGAGGTGGGGGACAATACAGAGAAAATTTCTATTAAAAAGTTAACATTGTCTTTTCTCCTTAAGAAGGCTTAAAGATCATCTATTTTCTTTGGAAATGAGATTGTGTGAAGGGGTATTTTAGTTTAGTTTATAAGAAGGCCGTTTCACTTTCCTAGTAAAAAGAGCTGGCTGTTAAATAGTAGTTTTAATCTCCACCCTGAAAGAAAATATTGGCTGTGTGTTTGCAAAGGGACAAAATGTATTGAATTTAAATAGAACAGCAAGTCTGTCCCATTCCGATCCTTAACCATTTCATTTTTGCCAGAGCTAGCTCCTGAATCTGGGTTTAAAAGCAGCTGGGAGATGCCCTGGTAATTCACAAAATGGGTGTTCTAATTATTAACCATAAAATGTAGGAAAGATATATGGGAAGAAATCTAAGGAGATAATGCCTCTTCATTTATGCTGACAGTGTTTGGGAACATTCTCATTACCTTTTTGACTAAAAAAAGTCTTACTACATTCTGAAAAAAATAAGCAATAGGAGATCTTTTTTTTCTTTTTTTTTTTAAATTTAACTAACTAGCTGTGAAGTTGTATAAGAGAAAACACTTTGAAAAATGGTCAGCGCTCTCGTGTATTAAGCTCAGCAGATGAAATGATTTATTGGGTTTTATACACATTCTATAAAGGGTAAGCATTGCTAACAGAATGAGTGGCAGCCTCTGGGAGCTGAACATGCCCCAGGGACTAGTCTTTGTTCCTCTGGTCTTGACAGGCATGTGTCTCTGTTAAATGAGAGCTTAATTTCTCTCATATGTGAACAATTTCCAAGCCCAACAAAGACAGCCAGGACTGGAGCTATTTAAAAGAACCAGCGCAGGAGGAAGCATTCTTGAAGAAAGGGGATGCTAAAAGGCTAATTACTCACCATGGCTTAGCAACTATTTTATTTTTTCCCTAAGCAAGGTTTATTAACTTGGATCTGCCACTTTAAAAAAAAAACAAAAACATAAACACACATTAAAATTGCAAGGTTATATTTTTATTCTTTGTGAAATAGCCATTTACTGATCTCTGCTCATTGAAAAGAGTTGCCCCCATCAGCAGTGGTGTATATCATGGAATATTAATTCACTAGAGGGGGAGGGGAGAGGCTAATATACTTTGGATCCTTTCTCTCTCAAGTGGAAGGAATTTAAACTATTTACTAAGCAGCATCCTTGGCAACACTGTGACCCTTTTCTTTAGACAGTAATTGCTTAAAATGTGAAGGGGATCTTTACTTCTACATTTGCTGTGGTGTTTCAAACTATGATTAGTTTCTCTCAATTTCTGGACTCTCATATCTGGGAAAAAAATCCATATTGTTAAAGAGGCATATATAGGAGGTTACAGGTATATCTACACTTAGACCTTTCATATTTTCTTAAAAAGGTTTTATAAACTGGATCATTTCCTGCTTTTGCCTCTTGATTTATTTTAGAACTAAAAAAGCAACCTAGATTCTCTTGATGATCACCAATAGTTTGCTGAATGACCTTTGGCAAATCATTTTATCTCTGAGGCCTCAAATGCCTTATCTGTAAATGAAGTTTTTTTCCAACTCCAGTGTTTTAATAATAATTTAAAATGGATCTCTGAAATAAAACAAATAACATGGTTGCAGAGTATTTACAATAGATTTATTGAAAAATACCCCCTAAAAACATTATTAGAAATCTGCATTTTGAATTTTTAATATAGAAAAATCAGGAAATACTCAAATATCGTACCTTGACTGGTACAAAGCCAGGCATGCAACATTATCATTTCATGGGAACAACTTTCTACCATACATGACAGGCACAGCAGAAAAGGTGAGAAAACTGCTGATTTTATTTGTAATGACGGACAGCTGACAGATAACTCTTCTGACTGCATTTGATTATCAAATTGGCCTTCATGAGTGAATCAGAATTTTCATATGTCATCAGCAGTTGTAGTAGAAAAAGCATCATTTCCACCTGCATGGCTATTTCTGCTAGTGTACAGGTAACTCCTGAAAATGTCTGAGCCCTGTGTACAGCCATCACGGCCTAACTCTGAAGGAGAATGGGGTGGTTTATTCACTTAGAATGTGAAATGGTGACTGTGTGACTTAGAGAAGAAAAAAGTAAAAGCCATTTCCTCCCAGGTGCTTTTCCTTAGCATCCTTGCTTGCTACTCAGAAGTATGTACAGTGCTTTCCATAAGAAGCCATGTTTTAGTAGAAGTAACACATGCCAAACCACTTAAACTAATGACTAACCATCTTTGTTCCAGATTTGGAGTGCATTTGAATATGAAAAACATTAGGATCTTCAGAAATGAGTGTCAAAGAAAATTTTAGGCTCCTTATTTCTGACGTGAATTAATTAGATTAAATTTATTATACTTTCCCTTTTTTGTTTACAATGTTATCCAAAATGAGCAATCAATATCATTTCAATATAAATCTGCCTCTCTTTTTCCCCAGTTTTACTGAGATATAATTTTTGTGCATCACTGTATAAATTCAAGGTATACAGCATAATAGTTTGACTTACATATCTTGTGAAATGATTACTACAATGAGTTTAGTTAGCACCCATCATCTGATATAGGTACATTAAAAGAAAAAGAAAAAAAATGTTTTTCCTAGTGATAAGGACCCTAAGGATATGCTCTCTTAACAATTTTTGTATATATTATACAGCAGTGTTAACTACAGTCTTCATGTTGTATATTACATCCCTAGTACTTATTCAATATTTATCTTATAACTGGAAATTTGTACCTTTTCATCTTCTTCCAGTTACCCCTCCCCTCACTGATAACCACAAATCTGCTCTCTTTTTCTTTGCTGTTGTTTTGTTTTGTTTTTAGATTCCACATATAAGTGAGATCATACAGCATTTGTCTTCCTCAGTTTGACTTATTTCACTTAGCATAATGCCATCAAGGTCCATCCATGTTGTTACAAATGGCAGGCTTTCCTCATTTTTTATGACTGAATAATATTCCATTGTATATATACCACAACTTCATTGTCCATTCATCCATTGATGGACATAGGTTGTTTCCATGTCCTGGCTATTGTAAATAATGCTGTTACGAACATGGGGGTGCAGATATCAAGTTAATGTTTTTGTTTCCTCCAGATAGATTCTCTGAAGTGGAATTGTTGAATCATATGGTAGCTCTATTTTTAATATTTTGAGGATCCTGCATACTGTTTTGCATAGTGGCTGTACCAGTTTACACTCCTATCAGCAGTGTACAAGGGTTACCTTTTTTCCACATCTTCATTGCATTTGTTATCTCTTGTCTTTTTGGTGATGGCCATTCTAACAGGTGTGAGGTGATATCTCATGGTTTTGATTTGCATTTCCCTAATGACTAGTGATGTTGAGCATTTTTTCACTATACTTGTTGTCTGCCTCTCTTTTTATATTTCCTGCTCTTATAAATAACATCGTCACTTCAAGTCATACTTGATCCCTGCAATTCCTCCATGCACCATAGAATTGCCAATTCTAGTACAATTTACTTGCAAATGTCTCATATCTGTCTTCTGTTTTTCATTCCCGTTGTTACTAACATGGTTCAGGTTAGCATCAGCTCATGCCCACACTGCTGAAATATAGTCTTAAATTATCTCCTCACCTTCAGCCTGTCCCCCTCCACTTCACTCTACACACTCATTCCAATGTATTCTTCCTAAATCACACTTCTTCTTGTGCGTTTCTTCTGCTCAGAAATTTCTAGTGGTGTCTTGTTGACTATGATTTTGATTTATTTAAAAAATTATCATAAAGCACTTGTTATGTTTCTGACAACCTTCTAGTCTTTGAGGATAATGCAGTCTACAAAAATTGCTGCCCTGCTGAGCTTATATTCTATTGGGGGGAGGCAAGCATAAATGAGAAAAGTAAAATTATGGCATGTTATAAGAACTGTTATGAAGGAAAAATAGGGGAGTGGGAAAGAGATATTGAAATTTTAAAATGGTGTGTTTGAATAAGTATGTATGAAGAAGGTAACATTTGAACAAAGACCTGAAGCAATTGAGGAAGCAAGTAATGTGGGTATGTGTAATAAGACCCTTTCAGGCAGAGGTCACAGCAGATGCGAAGACCCTTAAGGTGGGAGGAAGCCATCTCTATTTAAGGAACATCAAGGGACCGGTATGGCTGGTGAGTATGGGCATAAGTTTAAGGTGTGAACAGAAGGGAGAAGGGTAGGAAATGAGAATAGAGAGGGTCTTTTACATCATTGTCAGGACTTTGACCTTTAAGTGGGAGAGGAGGCCATTGAAAAGAGAGGCATGATCTGCTTTGGATTTTAATGGGATCGTTCTGGCTATTTTGTTACAAAAGGGGGCAAGAGTAGAAACTGGGAGACCCTGAGAAGGCTTATTTAGGCAAGAAATGTTGGTAACTTGGACCAGGGCAGTGGAAGTAGTGAGAAGAGGTAGATTCTAGATATATTGTGAAAGTAGCCAAAGAGATTTAGAGTGAAAGGGAAATAGGAAAGTCAAGGGTGACTTCAAGGATTTTGACCTAAGCAAATGGAAAAATGGAGTTACCATTCACTGGGGAAACTGTAGGATCAAGTATCAGCAGAGGGTGAGTGTGAGGGACTGGGGCGTGAGGTGGGGTCAGAGGGAGTGGGAAGGAATTCAAGAGTTTAGTGTTGAATTGTTAAGTTTAAATACCTCCTAGAGATCCAGTTGGAGATCTTGAGTAGGCAGCAGGACATACAAGTCTAGAATTCAAAAGAGAGATAAGGACTAGAAATGTACATTTTGGAGTGTCAGTGTGTGAATGGATTTTAAAGTTCAAAGTTCTTAGCTTGAATTTTGTGGTTCTCCATAAGGCGGTTCCTGTGCTCATTTCCAGCTTTACTTTTTGCTAGCTAGTTAATCAAACTTGTCTTTGATTTGTGCTTTCCCATCTTCAAGTCAATCATCATATTGTTTTTTCTACTCGAAATGCCCATTTTTCTCCTCACATTCATCTTTGCACTTAAAAGCCTAGAATTCCACTAAGGCCTTGTTCCATGGAAACTTCACTGATTATCACCACTCCGTCCCCTACCCCAACCAAAATCATCTTTTTCTCTTCTGAGTTTACACAGCCCCTTGTGCTTTTCTTACAGTACTTTCTACATACACCATATTTTAGCTATTTGTGCATGTCTTATCCCTCCTACAAGATCATAGTATCTTTGAAGACAGAGATCACACTCATTTTTATATTCCCAAAATACACAGCTTGGAGCCTTGTACATGGTGGATGTTCAGTGAATATTGTTGAATTGAATAATTGAAATCTGAAATCATTTTAATGGACAAAGGAGACGATCAAAGTTGTTCTTTTTTGGTATGCTCATCACTTAATGAAGGAAATATTTCAAAAACATATCTGAAACAAATTGTACTGAAATATTTAGCTCTTGACTCCATGAATTAAATAGAATGATGGAAAATTAGGAGTTGGTTTGTCGAATTCCTTAGGCATTGATCTTCCAACTGAGGTTAAGCTATCCGATATCCAATATAAGCTATCCAAGTGGTAGTCTTAATGAAATAAACAGTATACATTTTATAAGTGAAAAAAAATTTCTTGGTGATCTATCTAAAAATATCATTTTAATGACATGTTTGGATTGACTCTATTATTAATTAAAATGCTTAGAAAGAGCAAATAGGACTGTGAATTCATTTATACTACAAAATTTCATTGGCCCTCACTTTTATCTTTAAATTAGTGAATAATTTATATTCATTAAAAAATTAATGTTGAGTACTTATTATATGCTAAGGACATTTATAAGTCCTTTATAGATATTACCTCCTTATATTCTAGGTGTCTAGAATTCTTCATTTAGCATTATCGAACTTTACTACAGTTTTTGAAAGTCAGTAATTCTGTGGTTCCTTGGGGAAGCTTCAAAAAATAATAGTAAGGGCTATGGTTTTTACTGTCTAGTCTCTTTTTTAAGCTTTATAACTTCTGTAATTCTTGCTTATATTCTGTTAAAACCAGAAATCTTGAAAGTGGTAGATCTGATTCAATTATTTAAACATCTATTAAGTGCCTTAGTACTGGAGCTGGAGACACCAAGGGGAAAAGATAGTGTCTCTGCCTTTAAGAAGCTTGCAGCTTAGAGAGACAGTTGAACAATAATCATGTTAAATAAAATGTTGAGTTTTTTTCACTTGATGCTATTCTTTAATTAGCCTTGTTAGCTGATCAGAGCCTAAGTATTTTAGCTTTATCAACATTCAGGGTATATTCCTTAAATGTGATGGTAGTATTTGTGGTTTGACAGTAATCACACTAAGTAGAATAGTAGCACTTGCTGGAACTCCCAAGAAAATTCACTGAAAATTATTCCTCCAAAAGGAGATTTTTTAAGGACTATTTTACTCTTTGTTATTTTAGTAATCAGCTATAGGAAAAACCACTGGTAACAATAAAGAAAAAAAGGGAGCAGTTAATTTCACTGAATATCTTCTCTGTGTAACATGACAGAAAGCTAGGTGTATGAAGGTAATATAGGAAATATGAGACATACGGTTTTCTCTCAAAGAACTCTTAAAGGAGCTAAGGAAACAAAATGTTCATATATTTTAAAATGTGAGAGCAACTGCAGAGCATCTTATCAGCAAGTACAAAAACACTGATTATAAGCGGAATGGCTAAATGCTACAGGTCCATTGCCTGTAAATATTGGAAGTAAAAAGTTACAGACCAAATAAGAGACTACTTTACATACTTTTTACTTGCCTTAAATTGAACATGGTAATATACTGTACTTTTCAGCAAGGTATAGTTAATATGTTATTTGAGAATTGCTAGAGACTCAACTCTTCTTTGTCTTGCAAACAATCTTTTCAGAAATGGAGCACTTAAACAATATTAGCTCATTCTGTGGTTGAGTCACAAGTATACCTATCAATGCCCAAACTTTTCACAGAGGGCACAATACATACCACGTGATGAACTGCAGTTCATAGGAGCCATGGAGGAAGAGTCTGCAGGTTGTTATCTTGCTGGGATTAGCATTGTCTTTGGGTTAGTTTTAGAAGCCAAATCCATATGGTGTCAAGACTCTGGGAGAATGTTTTAATCTATGATTTAGGAGGACTTTACTCAAGATTTATTGGCAAGATTTGTGTTTCACTTTGAGGGAGAAACACTTTTCATCCTGAGACTTGATCTGGAAAAAGTTTTTTCCTCTCTTAAGATTTTGTTTTTCCTGAGATGTTGGCTGAGAAAGCCTGGTTTTAGACCTTTCTTTCGTTGATGATGCCTAACCTTCTGAAAGGTTAGGATTATATGTTCTATCAGTAGTTGTAATCTGTTTAATATATTTGTTTTCTATCACCTAATTCTCCTTTTAATTAAAACGTTCATTTTAAAGGTATAATACAGAAATCTATAGGGAACTGGACGGTTTGGCTGGAAGGGATCTTGAGGATAACTTAGACCACTCAGTTGCAATTTTTTTCCCAAACTAACACAGTAGGAAGTATATTTTACATCACCACCCAATATACACATGTAGCACAACACACATATGTATATATAACAGAAACAGAAATTTCATTAAATGGTTCTTGTCTTACTACATGGGCTCTTTGTATGAGAGCTTTTTCTTTTTCAATTTCTTCTTTGTCTTCTCTCCCTCTTTTTTCATCCTCTTCTCTGGTCCTCTTTTCTTCTACTCTTTTCACTCTCTTTTCTATTCTTTTTCATTTTCTCTTGTCTTCTCCATTTTCTCTCTCATTATCTTTTCTCTCTCATCTCTCTTCACTCTTTTCTCTATTTCCCTCTTATTTCTTTCATCATCTCTTTCTCTACTTCTACCCTCTTTTCCCTCTCTCTCCTCCTTCCCTTTCTTTCTTTTTTCTTTTTATCTCTCTTTTTCTCTTCTTCCCTATTCTGTTTTTTAAATGCTAGCTCTGTCCCACTAATTGGTCACAACCACAATGTCTGGAAAACACTGACCCAGGTCAAACCATTTATTTTACACTTAAGGAAGCCCAGGCTGATAGAGGTGGAGTTTTCCAAGATCACATATTATGTCCTAGTTATTAACAGAGTTAGGTTTAGAATGTAGGACTTCAGGGCTTCCTTGGTGGCACAGTGGTTGAGAGTCCACCTGCCAATGCAGGGGACACGGGTTCGAGCCCTGGTCTGGGGGGATCCCACATGCCATGGAGCAACTCAGCCCGTGCGCCACAACTACTGAGCCTGTGCTCCAGAGCCCGCGAGCCACAGCTACTGAGGCTGTGTGCCACAACTACTGAACCCTGCACGCCTAGAGCCCGTGCTCTGCAACAAGAGAAGCCACTGCAATGAGAAGCCTGTGCACCGCAATGAAGAGTAGCCCCTGCTTGCCGCAACTAGAGAAAGCCTGTGCGCAGCAACAAAGACCCAGTGCAGCCAAAAACAAATAAAGAGAAAAAAAATTAGTTCCTTAAAAAAAAAAATTAAAAAAAGAATGTAGGACTTTAAAGATCTCCAAAGAAACCAAAACACTCTGGGGTAAATGGACATCTTATTCAACTTCTGAACCTAATTCTCCCTGTTTTGAAGAATACAAGGTATAGCTAGTTGCAATTATAAGCAGGAATATCTAGGTAAAATTTTGAAATTCATACAGCTTTCTAGTTTGACAAGGTTGCTGTCACTATGAACTTAAAGTTATGATTTTTCCATGCAAGGAACAATTATTACAGCTACATGTAAAACTTGAAGGATCTTAAGGCTCCATTTGTATAACTGCATAAAATCCTTGCATTAAATTTAGGACATGAAAGAAACAAAAGGCTCTATTAATTTATTTTCATAGTTACAGGAAGGGGTATAACAGTAAAGACCATGAGCAATCAGAGTCTGATAAAATAGCTGTAAGTCTAGCTCCCTGCCATAGGTTAGTATGTTTGAAAGTGAGTGTCAGAGAAACATGCTAAGGGCAAGGCCAAGTGAGAACAACAGAAGTGTAGCACAGCATTGTGAATCAGCTATACCCCAATTTTTTTAAAAAAGCAAAAGTCTATAATGCATTTTTCTAGTAATTACCACCAAGTGCCAGGCATTATGGTATTTCAAATGACAGAAAGAAAGCAGACTGAGAAGCATTAACACTAGGTTATATGGTAGAGCTCTTACTAGACTATCAGAATGAGCAGTATTTATTGATGATAGAACAGCTTTTACCTTGAGGGGGAAGGGTTGTGGTGCCAATAAATTTGCCTAACATTTTATTTTTTCTTTGTCTTGCTTTTTTCTCTTCGGAATCTTACTCTATTTGTGCTTTATTTCAGAATTGACTTTGGAGGTATTTTTGTTTTGTTTTGTTGTTGTTGTTGTTATTTGTTTTTGTGATTTAGTTTCCATTGTTTTTCTTTTTTATTCCTAGTGAGGTGCACCAAATATTCAACCATGGACTTTTTATGACAAATAATGTAAAGAAATTTGATATAATATGTGGATTTAGGGGATCACCTGTTAGAGCCTGCTAGCTACTGAAATAATTCTGTTTTATGTTTAAGGCTTTTATAATATATATGTTAAAAATAATAGATTCATTGCCAAATGACAAGTAGTGTGGTTCCCACAAAATCTGAAAACAAGGAGAAAAGAAAGGAATAGGTGCAGTATATTAGTGGTGTGCTGGAGCCAACTCATACTAGTGCTTAAGAGCCAATTGTGAGCATCTTTCCCTAGCTCCTTCTTATGTGACGTTATGTTGGTGGGTTGAAAACAATTACGGTGTGAGTACACTGTGGAAATTGGCAAATGCTCTAAATCACCTTTTTTCCCCCTTTGAGAGCTAATTTGCCAGCATACAACTGGCTGTGATAAAGGCAAAAATATTAAAAAGCAAAGCAATCAAACCTTTGAATCATTGATTCTTGAGCTAAAGGTACTGGATGTTATTTAATCAATCAGTATCATTGGTTTTGGATCAAGAGTTAAAATCTTTTTTGTAGTTTTGCTGAGAATTTGGAGTTAATCGAAGAATTAAAAAGGGAGATCAGCTCCAAAGATTTTTTTCTAATTTAGAAATTTTTTAAAGTAATTTACAGTCAGAAATAATTAGCCCCCTGGGCTCCCTGTGCTGCTTCTGTAGACTTGAGGAAAGAAGAAAAATTTAGAAATCTGAACAGAATCTAGCTTAAGAAAATGAAATACTCAACAATTAATTTTTCTCTTTAGTATATAATTTCATTCTGACAGTTAGTATATCTTCTGTGCTCTCTGATAGATTTGCAAACTACTCTATTTGAATATAAAAGATTCTTCTTATTATTTACCTTTAGGTTAAAAGTAACCACACTAGCCCCCTTCCCTTCTAAGTAATTTTCCACACTTAGTATAATGCCACAAACTGGTATTTAAGAGAAGTCATTATGGTAGACATGGAGATGCATTCACTATCCAGACCCCTCTTCGGTGAAGTGCTTGCTGCCCAGCCACAAGAGTACAGGAAGCAGACAGCCTCCATCTGTCAGCTCTTTCAGCTTTGCCTCAGCTGCCATTTCCTTCCCAGGGCTCTCCTATTTGAGTGAAGGACATGGAGTGTGAAGGTTGGGGCTTTTAGGCCTGAAGCTAGATACTTACTCCAGAGCTTCCTGCTGAGCTGGATGGAATTTTGTTCAGCCAGTGTCATAGTTCAGCTTCTTCCTCTGCCCAATCTTGTCTCTTCCTCCTTCCCATTACAGGTGTTGTTTCCTAGTAAATATCTTGTACCCTAAACCCTGTCACAGTGTCTGCTTTTAGAGAACTCAACTTGCAGCACACCATACATATACATTAGTATTATGCTAAGGCAATTTTACCAGATCTTGCTAATACCATGGAGCCCTGCATTTTTTCCCCATGACTTTGTCTATGGCCTGAGCTGTTATGAAGAAGCTGCTTAAGTGGTTTTGCTCCATGTTTTAGTACCTGCTCCCCAAATTCTGCCAGTTACAAACATTTGGTAATGAAGTTTCACTTATCCCAATGTTCTGATGCATTAAGTAGATTTTCTTAGGTAGAAACAGACTTATCAAAAGTCTGATTCTTCCATAAGCCAATAAAAGGCAGTAAAAGGGAGATTATTTTAATAGTAAATATGTATGTTACAAATTTTATTATATTTCAAATTTAATCCAAAACTCCACTTGGTCAAAAATTTAAAGGATTCCAAATTTGTATGCATAATTACCAGTTTACTAAAATCGATAGGTATAGGACTTCCCTGGTGGTGCAGTGTTTAAGAATCTGCCTGCCAATGCAGAGGACACAGGTTCAAGCCCTGTTCCGGGAAGATCCCACATGCCGCAGAGCAACTTAGCACGTGCACCACAACTACTGAGCCTGTGCTCTAGAGCCTACGAGCCACAACTACTAAGTCTGTGTGCCACAATTACTGAAGCCCGTGTGCCTGGAGTCCGTGCTCCGCAACAAGAGAAGCCACGGCAATGAGAAGCCCACGCACTGCAATGAAGACCCAATGCAGCCAAAAAAAAAAGCAGTCATTAAAAAAATAAATAAATAAAAATAAAATAAAATCTATAGGTATATATTTTAGATCTTATATTACTCAGAATACTGCATGAAGGTCTTTTTGCCTTATTTTTTATATCAGGTCACAAGTTCACATCACCTAATATTTCTCTATCAAATTCCCTTCTGATACTATAAGGCCTAATAAAAAATTTAAAAGGAAGGAAGCAAAATATATTTTTCAGTGAATACCCCAATTTCTTCACATAACTGCTTTGGGTGGTTGTATGAAAATGTTGAAAAAGAAGATAGGTGGAAAATATAGCAAATATGAAAAACAGTAATATTTATCCTAAATTCCTGAATCTTTAATGAGCTTAACTTTAGCATTTATACTAAAAATTATTTTTGTCTGAATTAGAGAAGTGATAGGAGAATAGGATTTAGTCACAGCTAAGAACTATCAGTAATTTTGGATAAGGAATTAGTATTAGATAATTTTGGCTAATATAAGTAGCACTAATAAAATGATCTGATAAAAGCCTACTCTTAGAGGTGTAGACTTCTATAGCGTTTTTGGTAGTTTGTTTCAGGCATAAAGTGAGCTTCTGGGGACTATGTGCCTTGTCTTTCTCCTGTGAGCGATACACTTATTTCATGTTTTGTGCCTTTTTTTTAAAGTGCAAGGTATAAAAAGGCTTGATGCCAAATGATGCTAGGCATAATTTCCCCTATAGAGGATCATGTCCTACCATGCATTCCATCATACCAGTAACTTTCTCTGATTTAAGTGAGTCCATAGAAACTGATGCTAGAATATTTAATTTCTTCTCTCTCTTTGCTATCCTTCCCACTGCTCCCTGTTATCTTTCTTTTTATTTTCTAATTTTCTTACAATAAGAGCATAAAAAGGACAGTGGGAGAGTAGTCTGGGAAGACTGAAGTAAGTGGACTTGACAGTAAAAGCTCCCATCACAGGGAGAGTTGTAAATGTAAAAAAAGAGAAAGTTTCAAATTGTAATGTGTTTACCTAACCTTAATTAACTGCTTGTTCAAGCTATTTTTAAGAAAAATATATTAATTTGAAGCTTAAGTTAAGGGAAAAGACATTAAAGAAAAGAGGTGGCAAATATTCAAAAACAAAGTTTCAAAGTCTGTCTCTGCTATCTATTTGGCATGTGATCTTAGTCAAATTATTTAACCTTTGAGCCTTTTCTGTAAACAGATGATCACACACATGCACACACACACACACACACACACACACACACACACCCATATCTCCAGCTTCATGGGACTGTTGTGAGATTTGGTAGAGTGAATCTATAGAGAAGTACTCTGGCAACTGTAAATTGCTAAAGGACATAGTGTTGATAATAATGATGAATAAGTTTATATGGAGCAAAATAATTTTATATCAATACTCATATCACATTTACCAAGATCTTTTTCTGAGATTTCTAAAAGAACCCCCAGGAAAGCAACAAGCAGGCAAGAAATACTCTTTCATCACTTCTAGACACCCTACCCACAATTTCTCCATTTTGCCTGGATATCCCCTCTCAATGCACATACATACACGCATATGTCATATATTTTTCCTGCCAAAAATATAAAGAAATAGCAAATTCCTCATAATGTTGTTTATACATAAATGATAGTTGAGATGAAAATAAATTGCGACTCAGGAGATATGGGAAAAGAAATAATTGCCCATGAGATTTACTTATTTGTTTGTTCTTTCTTTGATACATTTGGTGCCAAAGAAGGGCATAGTGTCTTACAAGTTTAATTCTGAACCAAACAGAGCAAGACAGCACCTGGGTGTCATACACTATGAAAGCTATAAGAGCGTGATACACATACCAAGGGGTATAGTGAGTTTTTGTGATGTTGGCTTTAAGAAAGTAGAAAAATTAGAAATAAGTGGAGATTTGGGTAGATCTGGTGATACAGTGTCTAGATGCATTGAAAGCATCCAAGTAAGGAGAGATATATTTAAATTCAGGAAGGAGCTTTATTAATTCAACAATTTTTGAATTGAATGAATTTAATAAACTTTATTTATTAAATTTCTTCTACTCTTTGGGCATGATCTGAGGACCAAGAATATAAAGAAGAATGACACATTACTTACCTTTGGGAGTTCACAATCTAGTAAGTGACAATAATGTAGTGTGCTAAATGTTAAAGATGTATTTGCTGACTACCACAGGGGTGCAGAGAAGAGGCATGTAATCTAAATTGACAGGTCAAGAGAGGTTTGCTCAAAGAAGTGACATGTGAGTTGGTTCCGAATTTTTAAGTAGAAGTAGGAATGAACCAAGATGGGAGGTTTCCATACAGAGAGGAGAATCTGTACAAAGGTTCTGTACAGGGATGAAGAACACTGCATGTTGGGGAACTGCAAATAAATTAGTTACTCAGACAGGCTGGTAATGCACAAATGCAGGTGTGGCAAAATGAAGCTGTGTTGGAACTGTGCACCAGATCTTGAAGGACCTTGTATAACAAATTAAGAGCAATCATTTAAAGAATTTAAGGAAGGAAATGAAATGACATTTACATTTCAGAAAAATCACTCTGAGGGCAGCAGTGGAGAACAGTTTTGAGGAGGCTGGAAGTAGAGTCAAAGAGAACATTTAAGAACATTTATCCAAAGAATAAATGACAGGATCTGAGCTATGGCAGTAGCAGGGGGAATAGAGATGAGAAGATGGATGTGACTGGGGCTGAGGAAATAAAATCTATAGGATTAGTGATTGACTGGATGTAGGAGAAGAAATTTAAACGAATCCTCATCCTTTTACACTGACAGAGTTGAGAGCTCTGTTCAATAGGATTGGTATTTATTTAATTCCACAAATATTTTGGGGACACATACTATGTAATAGACACTTTCAAGCATTGATAATATAGCAGTGAACGAAACTGACAAAGTTTGGGGGGTTAGAGATTGTAAAGCAATGAATAGGTAAGTGGTAAATTCTATGGAGGAAATGTGTGTTACTTAACACAATAATTCCTTGTTTGCCATTGAGAAAATGGAGGTTTAAGAAAGGTCAAGAAACTTGCCCAAGGTATAAGTGGCCAGGCTAGAATTCTAACCTAATTAACAACAACAGCAAACACTTATATAGTGTTTACTATATGTTGGATGCTATTTTAAGGCTCTAGATACATTAACTCATTGTACCCTCAAAATAACCCTATGAGGTCGATAATGTTATCCCCATTTATAAATGAGAAAAGTGAGGCAGATAGGTTGAGTAATTTGCCGAAGGTCATACGTTTAATAAGAACTGGGATTTAAACTTAGTCTGGCTGTAGAATCTGTGCTCTTAACCACAGTGTGCTACTGCCTCTGTCTTTGTGAAGCTAGAGCTGTAGCTCTACATCTCTCAGAGCAGATTTTTTTTTTCATTTGGAGTATAGAACAATTGACTTTTTTATTGAAGTATAGTTGATTTACAGTGTTGTGTTAGTTTCAGGTATACAGCAAAGTGATTCAGTTATATATATATGTATATATATACTTTTTTCAGATTCTTTTCCATTATAGGTTATTACAAGATACTGAATATAGTTCCCTGTGCTATACAGTACGTCCTTGTTGTTTACCTATTTTATATATAGTAATATGTATCTGTTAATCCCAAACTCCTAATTTATCCCTCCCCACCTTCCCTTTCGGTAACTGTAACTTTGTTTCCTATGTCTGTGAGTCTGTTTCTGTTTTGTAAATAATTTCATTTGTATCAGAGCAGAATTTTTGATTGAGAGACCTATAGACTCATTTGTCAAATTGGGAATTGGACACAGAAACAGATTAGCCTAGGAAATAATTTCAAAGGGGAAAAAAAATACATTTTTTTTTTTTTTTGGACAATCAGTGTAACTCATACTCCACAGGTAAGAGGGTAATTCAAGGACCACATACAGAAAAGAAGGAGCAGTAGTCTCAAAATGGGAATTTACCAGGTTCACAACTTGTAAATTAGGAATGCATGAATAAGAACTAAAATATGTGCAGCTCAAACTGGCCCACTACAAATATTTGAACACTCCCTGAAAGACTGGTTGCCCAGGAAATGCCTGGTTACAAATTCAAGGTGCAGATTGATCAAGGTAGATAGGTACCTTGTGTGCTCGTCTGTGGCTGTTTATGCAAAGTTATATGTGGAGAAATGGGGACAGGAAAATTTGATGTGTATATCACTAGAATTCTTTTGTTTTGTCTTTATGTGAAGCTGCTTTGCATATTTTTCATGGGCAAATATTAAGTGACTTTGAAAAATCATTAAACTATGGTTGAGTGATTCAAAAGACCATTGTACTTAATTTAATTCAGAGTTAGGTGATTAGAAAAGGTCTGATTAAGGGATGAACAAGAGTCACTTAAAAGGTAAAATGGGAGCACCAGAGGGAAGCATCAATAGTTCATTTCTGTAAGTTCCATACAATTTAAAGCAAAACTCTCTAGGACAGTAAAAAGATGTTGCACAAGGATATGTAGCATAAAGGGGGAATTACACAAGAGATTGGTGAGCTTTCTGTAATTTACTGCAGCATGTTCACTGTGGGGCGTATTCTTATTCTATTGTGATGATTGTTAGCAAATGCTTCCTCCTTTTATTTTTCCATTTATACTTTTCAATTGTACTTCTTAGTTTATTTTTTTTCATGTAGTATTTGTAAACCCCACTTAGGATCTTGATTACAGCATAGTTCTTTGATAATATTAAGTAAGATATGTGATGTATGTTCATTGTTGGTCTCAGGCTATCTTCGCTATGAATTGCATTTGTCCAACATCAAAATATAGAAAACAGATAACAAGGCTTTTGGTAGTATTCAGTCACAACAACAAAGATGGGAATGTGATCTGAGCCAAGAGGAATAAATTTCAGTCTTTCTTCACTTTGACATTCCTTTTTATCGTTGGGTAACATTACCCAGAGGTTTGGGTATAGTACCATACTTTGTTATCAGAAAAGTAGAACTTAGAATGATGCTTGATTTAGGATTAATTGGTGATATTATGTGAAATTCTGTAGAGAAAGAAGTTGAACTCTATTACATTTCACTTTGAGATTTTGCATTTTGTCTTTTCAAAATATGTAGATTTTACTTAGCATCTTGTCAGAAGTGTGCAAGCCAGAAAACTTATTTACATCTTGTTAACACTGTTTGAGTTTAGGGCCACATATCTGCCTTACTAGCCTCTTCACTTCTGTAGGCATTTTGGCAGAGGTGGCAACTGGAAGATTTAAGCATGTTTTGGGCAGGAGACCAGAGAACTATAGTCATTACTGCTGATTGTACTCTCTGAGACACAATGAGATGGGTAGAGTTCTGAAGGGCCCAGTGAGTTGCAGGTTCAGATGTGTTCAGTTTCTCATATTGTTTTTAGTGGCCAGGATGGTTTCATATCCTCTTCTCTTTGGGGTGATCCGTTAAGATATTTACTTTGTCTAGTCAGTCCTATCAAAGGTAGTTTACCCTTTTGTTCACAGGGTTAGAAAAACTTACTCTATGTTTCCCTATTTCTTCTTTGTAGGGTAACACATTGCCAAACAAATTTGGCACAAAATCTTTCCCTTTCCTGAGACTGTGACTTTCTCTGCCTTGAAAAAGTAACTACTATAACAACCCTGATAGCTTTGTTTCTAAATTAAACGTGTCTAAATTAAAACAAGAAGCTAGGAGGTAGAGGGAAATGTGATACTGTTAATTCAGTTGCTATTACATAATAAAATCAAGTGTTTATCAAGAATATCTTAGTATGTCTGTTTACAGTAGTAGCCTGTATTAATGAGGACAGATTTACATTTACATTCTTTACATTTAAATACACACACATTCCAGGGCTTCCCTGGTGGCGCAGTGGTTAAGAATCGCCTGCCAGTGCAGGGGACATGGGTTCAAGCCCTGGTCTGGGAAGATCCCGCATGTCGCAGAGCAGCTAAGCCTGTATGCCACAACTACTGAAGCCCGTGCACCTAGAGCCTGTGCTCTGCAACAAGAGAAGCCACTGCAATGAGAAGCCTGCGCACCGCAACGAAGAGTAGCCCCCGCTCGCCACGACTAGAGAAGGCCCACGTGCAGCAGCAAAGACCCAGCACAGCCAAAAATAAATAAATAAATTTATATATATATATAAAAAAAATACACACACATTCCAAAGAAAACGATAGTTAGTAATTTTTTTTGGTTTTATTTCTGTAACTTATTGAAGGTCCAGTGTCAAATTCCATGTCTGTGTTAGGATACCTTTTTATTTGTTTGTGAAGTAAGCATCTGTATTTCAGTGATCTCTAGCCAGCCTTGGGTTCTCCAGATACTGAACAGAGCTGTCTGTGGGTGGGGTCAAACCCGCCTGAGACTTTTGACCATTGAAAATGAAGAAAAACATTTGTGGTAAGAAACAACAGCACATGCTTGACCTCCAAAGCACACACATCTATAAATGGATAAAAATGACTATTTAAGGTTGCTTCGAAAAAGAACCACTGTGTCTACAAAGAAAGAAACCCTAATTCAATGTTTGAAAAAGCAAACTATGTGTGGGTGAAAGAACATGTTTTTGTTAAAAACATCTGTGGTGTTCCCTATGATGTATTTGATCCTGGTGGTAAATCAACAAAGTTAAGTATTACAGACAAAATTGACTTTTGACAGCCTATTATGTGATAAATAAGGTTAATTCAATCCAAAAGATCTCAGGGCTACTTTTAAACTGGTGTTATTTTGGCTAATTGCCAGATATACAAAATGAAGTCCTCACCCCAAAATTGAAGACATTGCTTGAATTTGTTATCCAGCAGTTGCAATTGGTTGTACATATCTTCTTTGTACGCTCATTTTTATTACTATCTTACCACTGTGTTTCCTAGAGGTGGTCTCCTTACTGTCATAAGATAATTGCTACCAGGACTAATTTTATAGGACTGAATTTTTCAACTTGCCATATTTTTACATACTTGTACTTATAGGCATGATTTATAGATCAGTGAAGATCTAAGAGGTTCCATAACCAATTTTATGAGTGTATTTTCTCTCCAAATACTGAAATGATAAATTATGGGGTGAAGTCCCCCAAATAAAATGTAAAATTCACAGATATAAATAATTAGGCATGAAAATTTGTCTCTGAATAAATCGAGTTGATGAGATTAACTGAAGGCAACAGTAAAACAGGGTGTTTTCCACTGTCTACAGGGATTTTATCAAAGAAGCTGAGTTATGTCAAGAACAGTGGGTGGTATGATTTATTAGGTGATGAATTTTAAAAGTAGTGTCCAGATGTAAATAGTGAAATCATTCAGAGTATTACTCAGCAGCTGCAAGAGCGATGGGAAAGGCTGACAGGACAGATTTAGTCATTTCTTAATCACTTTCGTTAGGCACTATTGTCAGCTCTAAGAGGCACATTTTCATCTTGATTTAAACCCATAATGCTAATAGTTGAAACCTAGAAATTCTCAAAATCATTTGCTTGCAAAACACCTTTTAGATCATCTTAGATGTTTGTGACCTGATGTCATAAAAATATGCAAAAAATATATTGCATATGTCATCAAAGAAAAATTTCCATTCCCTATTTGTGTTACAAAGAAGATATTATTTACTGTAAGATCCAAAAGTATTAATTAGCTGCCTTTGGTTTAAATAAAATTGATTGTTAAGGCAGAAAATAGAGGATAATACGAGTCCTATTCTGCTGTAGCCTCCCAATAAAAGAAGCAGTGACCCAACTCATTAGCCCTTTGATTTAATATATTGACACTTGGGTAGGAATAATTCCGTTTAGTGGCTTTTGCTTCCCGGGGATCAATTTAATTAGTTATAAAATGTGACTTCTTGTCAGGAGCTAGAAGAAATGCTGACGTTAAATAAAGTCATACGCAATTTAAACAATAAAGCTATCGATGCCTGGTTAAAAGTTAATGATGCAAAAAAAATGGCTTAATAGAGACAACCTCAGCAGTGAAAGTGATGCTAGGAAAATTAAGCTAAGTGGATGAATGAGGAATGGTGATGTTGTTGAATTGTTAAAACAAATTCATGGCTGGTCTGATGGCTGACTAGGTTAAGTACATTATCCTTAAGCCTGGGAGACAGAACTAGTTCTAGTCTTCTTGCTCAGTACTACTTCAGTGTGAGTTTCATGTGTTTATAGATTTTAGGATCCAGGGGAGGGAGGAATTCTTGTTACGACTGTTTGGAGCAGAAAACTTCCTAAAACCAACTTCACATTTGAGAGAAGGATGAAATATTACACGTGCCCATCTCGTAGTGGCTTCCATGAAGTAATCTCACATGAGTGCTGATTGGCCCCTAGCATCTCTGAAAAATACCACCATAGGAGCATTGCTGGTGCAAGGCCATTCCTATCTGTGTGAAAATATTTGAGATGAGCTCTGGGCCTGCAGTTTGGCCTGGCAACTTTCTTTTTTTGTTTTTTGTTTTTTGTTTTTTATGGCCTGGCAACTTTCATATTTCCCTCCTTCTGGACAGTAGTTACTGTAAAAGTATTTCTTTCCAGTTTAGAGAAATGTCACCTTCTTTACCTATGTAATTAATGCCAACTCTTTTAAGTCATTCCTATAGTGAATTATTATTATTTTATGCCTCTGACTGCATCCCATACACTGGCTTCACCATGAACTTGCACAATCTTTGTTAACATAAGTATGTTGAGGCTTAGGATTTAGTAACTAGGTAATCTCTAAAATGCTTTCTAACTTACTAATTCAATTGTAAATTCAAAATTAACTGGTTACTTCAGTCAAATCAATTGCTTTGGGAGTAGTATAGTAAAAACAGCCAGTTGGTTGACGAAATATATCTTGGTTTCTACTGCTATGTATACACGTACTGCATTTGCCTCTCTTTTGGCATTGGCTACTACTGAGTCGTTAACACCAGTTAGCTAAATAAAAGATAACCACATTTTATTGTCAGGCAAAATTTATGTCTCATTTCTCCAGCTGTTGCCTTTCCAAGCCATTTGCTTATTAGCTAAAGATGAGGCACACGTTTAAACTTGATGAGTTTTAAAATACCTTTTTCTAGTCAAAGGAATTGGCATAAGTGTTCTATGACTAAAGTTTGTAAAGCAACCAGAGAAGTGTTTTTCATTTTTCCAGCTTTGCCTCTAGTTTATCTACAGGCTCTGAAGTCAGTGGTTGCTGGGTGGGAATACAAGAGTAATGAGCTGAGCTCTGGAAAGGAAGATGGAGTGGGAATTTATGGTCTTTAACACTCTATCAGCCTCCTATTTCTCTACTTTGTAGTGAAGCTCAGACTCTCCCAGACTCTTCTGGAATGTACTGAAAAGTTTCAGTATTGAAGGTCCTGGGCAAAAAGCTCACTGTTTTGGAAATCTGTTTATTGGATATTTTTTCCTGCTGGTTCAGCTGCCAAGGAAATTACAGTAGAGTCTACAGTAGACCATCAAAGTGCAGTGTATCCATCTAGGAAAATCAGTGAATAACTTACCTTTTCTGTTAACGTAAAATAACTGTGATTGACATTATAATAAAACATAAAAACCTTGACCTTCTAGTGAAATGTGTGTATTAAAATGTATTGGAGCTGAAATGATTTGGAGTTTCATTTGTTGTTCACACACTGACAGGAAGGAAATATAGTAGTTAACTTTGAAAAGGGGCATTTTTGAGGAGCTGACAGAAAACTATCCAACAAAATAACTTTCAGCAGCCTTCTAGGGAGGAAGAAACAATTTGGAGGGAAATGAGCATGCTTATATAGTATTTGGTAAAAACATTAACAGTAGCAAACATGTAAGAACAGAGGGGAATATTGCTGAGAATAAAATCTGCGCCAGAGACAAGTTTTCCTTTGGAGTAAGGGTTATCTTTTTTTTTTTTTCCTTTCTTAATGTTGGGGGAAGGGCAATTAACTGAGGACAAGAGGGAAATTGTGGGGGACTGATGTTAGATAAACTATTTTGTCTTTGTGTTGACATTATATTGGCTACAGCCTACACAGAAGGGATGCCTGGAAAAAAGTAAGGCTAGAGAGGCATTAATATTTTTTAGTGTGCGTGGGTGCGCCAGCACTAGAGGGGCCGGTGTTTTTTTAGGGCTCAGATGGCAAAGCTAAGCATTCAGCCTACGGCAGGAAAAAAGTGCCTTTTTTGTTTTCTGACTGCAGAGTCCAGGCATTCCCAGGGGAACACAATGAATGGCCCATTTTGTCCAACACGGTTTCATAGACATAGATTTCTTGTTTTTTCATAATTATTCTTGCCCGTCATTGGGTGTGCACATGACATTTGAGCGTGTTTTAAAGCCTTAACACACTCATGTGCCTGCAATAAAGTTACTCATAACAATCCCGCCTTTCTCCAGACAACAGAGCAGGGTCTGTTGTTTTCACAAGTCACAGCAGCTGGCAGGCAATTGTGAAGACAACAGCTTAATCTAGCTGGAAAATACAGGAAGAAGAGAGTATACACTAAATTTCCTTCCATATTATTTAAACAAGAATTTTTTTGAAAAAACGGCTATGGGTGGTCTTAATAACTGATTGGCAGAAAGTACTTTAAATTTCCTTAGAATGTTGTCTTTAAATGTTAAGGATCTACAAGGTTGCATTCATCATATCTGTTAATCAGCTAAAAGGCAGGCTCAGGCAGTGGTACAGAGCCACATTTCAGTGGCTATAGAAGGTATTACAGAGCATTTGTGTTTTATAATTTGCTAAGTAGCAACTGGTGTTTGTATAAAAGGATGCTATAACCAAGTAGTTATGAAGCAATGATTAATCTCCTTTGAAAGGTGTGTGAAAGACTAAGAGGTGCGTGGTAATTCACATCTTAGTGCCAGGCTGAATTTCTGGTTTGCAGTCATTAGCAAGTTTTAAATTTCACACTGAATAACAAAATTTAGGGAAGAGGAGAGTAACTTTGAAAGATTTAAATCTGACCTGGAACATCAGAGTGGTAAACTGCCTGTGCTCTTCAGGGCGCTGAAGTGAACCAAGTTATTTTTTATTTCATGTGGAGGGGAGGAGATAAGAAATGTGAGAAGTACAATAAAAAGAAGGAAACTTTACTGTGTTCATCTAAGCTTTCTTTGGTGGGGGGAAGGGATTAAGCAGGACTTGGGGAAGGAAGTGGCTTAAAAAGCAAGATTGGCAGTGCTCTGCTTAACTGTTTCAAACTCCACTACCCTTTTCCCTTCAAGGAAACATTCGTGAAAGAACTTCTTTTTTATTTTTCTTTTTTGATTCTCAGTTTTATTTATTTATTTTTGATGAGTTATAGCTTGAGCTTAGGTTTGGGCTTTTTTTTTCTTTTTAAATTGGGATATAGTTGCTTTACAATGTTGTGTTAGTTTCTGCTGTACAGTGAAGTGAATCAGCTATATGTATACATATATCCCCTCTTTTTTGGATTTCCTTCCCATTTAGGTCACCACAGAGCATGGAGTAGAGTTCCCTGTGCTATACAGCAGGTTCTCATTGCTTATCTGTTTTATACATATTAGTGTATATTTGTCAATCCCAATCTCCCAATTCGTGCTACCTCTCCTTTCCCCCGTTGGTGTCCATACGTTTGTTCTCTACGTCTGTGTCTCTATTTCTGCCTTGCAAACAGGTTCATTTGTACAGTTTTTCTAGATTCCACACATATGCGTTTATATACGATACTTGTTTTTCTCTTTCTGACTTACTTCACTCTGTACAACAGTCTCTAGGTCCATGCATGTCTGTACAAATGACACAATTTCGTTCCTTTTTATGGCTGATTAATATTCCATTGTATATATGTACCACATCTTCTTTATCCATTCATCTGCCAATGGACATTTAGGTTGTTTCCATGACCTGGCTATTGTAAATAGTGCTGCAATGAACATTGGGGTGCATGTGTCTTTTTGAATTATGGTTTTCTCTGGGCATATGCCCAGTAGTGGGATTGCTAAGCCATATGGTGATTCTATTTTTAGATTTTTAAGGAACCTCCATACTGTTCTCCATAGTGGCTGTATCAATTTACATTCCCACCAACAGTGCAAGAGGGTTCCCTTTTCTCCACACCCTCTCCAGCATTTATTGTTTGTAGATTTTTTGATGATGGCCATTCTGACCATTGTGAGGTGATACGTCATTGTAGTTTTGATTTGCATTTCTCTAATAATTAGTGTTGTTGAGCATCTTTTCATGTGCCTCTTGGCCATCTGTATGTCTTCTTTGGAGAAATGTCTATTTAGGTCTTCGGCCCATTTTTTGATTGGGTTGTCTGTTGTTTTGATATTGAGCTGCATGAGCTGTTTGTATATTTTGGAGATTAATCCCTTGTCTGTTGCTTCGTTTGCAAATATTTTCTGCCATTCTGAGGGTTGTCTTTTCGTCTTGTTTATGGTTTCCTTTGCTGTGCAAAAGCTTTTAAGTTTCATTAAGTCCCATTTATTTATTTTTGTTTTTATTTTTATTACTCTAGGAGGTGGGTCAAAAAAGATCTTGCTGTGATTTATGTCAAAGAGTGTTCTTTCTGTGTTTTCCTCTAAGAGTTTTATAGTGTCTGGTCTTACATTTAGGTCTTTAATCCATTTTGAGTTTCTCTTTGTGTGTGGTGTTAGGGAGTGTTCTAATTTCGTTCTTTTACATATATCTGTCCAGTTTTCCCAGCACCACATGAAAGAACTTCTTGTGGACTCTCAAAAGATATCTAGGTGACATGAAGGTATTTGGTTTCTAAGACACTATGGTTTTATTCATATTTTATTGGGAAAGATGAAGCAATTAGGGCTAGCAACTTTACTAAATAACTCATCACCTTTATAGGTACTCACAATACCTGAATAACTATAATCTAATGTTCATTCTTAATGTGGAAGTACTGTTTTCTCATGAGAGTGTTTTTAAATGGAAATCTAAGTGAGAAATCCAAATGCTACTTGCAACCATAGGATGACCTTCACTGTCTTATCTCTGTCATAGGCTGAGCATGAAGAGACATTTTTTTCCTAATACTTATTGAGCACCTGTTCTGATCTTCCTTAAATTTCTTTTTTAAAAACATTTTTTTAATTGTTTCTCCTTTATTTCCCACATTTCTTCCCTATTCTTGGAAGAACATAGCACTGAAGGCCCCATAGCCAAGTTCTTGGGTATCAGGATCTAGGGCAAAAGTTAATCCTTTTGTTATCTTCCCTGGTATTCATCCTGCTAGCTTTAATACCAAAGCATAATTCATTATATACATACCTTTATTTTAGTGCTTACCATCTAAGCTTAACAATTTGATAATAGTTCTCATTTATGGTCTTATCTGCTGAGCATCAAATCAGTTTCTTTATGTGTATTTTCATTAATCTTTGTAAATATGCAACAGTGTAGATTTTATCATCACCATTTGACAGATGAGGAAACTAAGGTTACACATCTAGTTAGTTAGAGCCAAGTATCAAGCTTAGGTCTCTGCAGCATCAAAACCTGTGATCTTTCAACTATACCATGCTGCTTCCCAGTTACATAAAAGGGAGGAAGTAGCAGTGCCTAATTAATAGGAAGTAAGGACATAAATCAAAAGATAATAGTGCTCTTTTTCCCTCTTTTCCTCCTTCTCTTTATAGTTCAATCAAAGAGGTGTTAGGCAGGCCCAATTGAGGAAGGTAGCTGAGTTGCATGGCAGCCTGGTGGGGATTGAGGCCCCTGTAAGAAAAGTAGTTCGTCACAGTAATAGCTCAATAAGAGTTGGGGCCAACTAGATGAAGACTACCAAATGGGTAAGTGACTTGGCAGGGTCAGGAGATTGGTTGGTAACACATAACATATAGGAAATAGAAAAAATAAGTATATATATTTATATACACATAAATACATACATATATACAAATATGTATACATACATATATATATGTATAAACATACATATACATATGAATATATAATGGGAGCTAGGTTTTTTATTTAATTAAAAGTTTTAAATTAAGGTATAATTTTATTTTAGTTTCAGGCACACAACAGAATAATTCAATATTTGTATATATTGCAAAATGATTACCCAATAAGTCTAGTTAACATTCGTCACCATACATATTTTAAAAATTGTTTTCTCTTGTGCTGAGAACTTTTAAAGTTTACTCTCTTAGCAGCTTTCAAATATGCAATGCAGCATTATTGATTATAGTCACCATGCTGTACACTATATCCCCAGGACTTACTTATTTTATAACTGGAAGTTTGTACCTTTTGACCTTTTTCACCCATTTTGCCCACTCCCCAACTCCCACCTCTGGCAACCACCAGTCTGTTCTCTGTATCTATGAGCTTGAGCTTTTTTTCCCCCCTAAGATTCCACAAATAAGTGAGATCATATGGTATTTGTCTTTCTCTGTCTGACTTACTTCACTTAGCATAATGCCCTCAAAGTCATTTGTATTGTTGCAAATGACAGAATTTCCTTGTTTTTTATGATTGAATAATATTCCATTGTATATATACAAATCTTCTTTATTCATTCATTTGTTCATCTACAGACACTCACTTAAGTTGTTTCCATACCTTGGCTATTGTAAATAATGCTGCAATAAACATGAGGATGCCCATATCTTTACCAGTTGGTGTTTTTGTTTTCTTCAGATAAATACCCCCAAGTTGAATTGCTGGATCATATGAAAGTTCTATTTTTAAGTTTTTGAGGAACTCCCGTACTGTTGACCCCCATACTATTTTCCATAGTGGCTGCACCAATTTATATTCCCACCAACTGTGCACAAGGGTAAGACATTCTCACTAACACTTATTTCTTGTCTTTTTGGTAATAACCATTCTAACATGTGTGAGGAGACATCTCATTGTGGTTTTGATTTGCATTTCCCTGATGATTAGTGATATTGAGCACATTTTCATGTACGTGTTGGCCATCTCCATGTCTTCTTTGGAAAATATCTGTTCAGATCCTCTACCCATTTTTAAGTTACATTTTTTTTTTTTGCTGTTGAATTATATGAGTTTTTTAAATATATATATATATATATTGAATTTATCTCCTTATCAGATATGTGACTTGCAAATATTTCCTCCTGTTAGGTAGGTGCCTTTTCATTTTGTTGATGGTGTCCTTTGCCGTGCAGAAGCTTTTTAGTTTGATGTAGTCCCACTTGTTTATTTTTTCTTTTGTTGCCTTTGCTTTTGGTGTGAAATTCAAAAAGTTATTGCCAAGACTGATGTCACTGAGCTTACCACCTATGTTTTCTTCTAGGAGTTTTATGGTTTTAGGTCTTACCAGCCTTTAATCTATTTTGAGTTAATATTTGTGTATGGTGTAAGATGGTGGTCCAGTTTCATTCTTCTGCATGTGGCTGTCCAGTTTTCCCAACACCATTGATTGAAGAGACTGTCCTTTCTCCATTGTATAATCTTGACTCCTTTGTCAGAAGTTAATTGACCATATGTGTGTGGGTTTATTTCTGGGCTGTTTATTGTGTTCCATTGATCCGTGTGTTTGTTTTTATGCCAGTAACATACTGTTTTGGTCACTGTAGCTTTGCAATATAGTTTGAAATCAGTGAGTGTGATGCCTCTAAGTTTGTTCTTCTTTCTCAAGATTGCTTTGGCTATTCAGGGTCTTTTGTGGTTCCATACAAATTTTAAGATTGTTCTATTTCTGTGAAAAATGCCAGTGGAATTTTGATAGGGTTTTAAATATTTTTAGAAGAGAGAGTTAAAAATACACTTAAGAGGAAGACAAGAATAAACTCTGTGGTGCTGGATTGAATTGGAAGTTATTAATGTGATTTCATGGTTTTATATGTGTCTATCTCAATATCTACATATAGATATATCTAGATATAGCTAGAAGTAAATATTAGTATAAATGTGTTTATCTGTGTAATATATACATAAATATATTTCTAAGGTCTACTGAGAGGACCTAGGAGCAAAGTACACCCCAGTGGTAATGAGTACACTTTGCACCCAGATCTTGACTTCTAAATACATTCTCCTGGTCTGGAGCAGGAAAAATACAGGATAAGTCTGGAATGTTTTATTGTTCCGGAAAGTGAAAAAGGACTTAAAAGAATTATAGGGGCATAATCCAGCCTTGAAGGGGCAACATGTGTCCATATCTGGCACGTGGTAAAAATAAAAACAAAAAAATAAGAATGGATTTATTACATTTAACACAGTAAGAATCCACAGGTCCATACTGATATATATATATATTTTTGATATATATATATATATATAATAAGTGAAAGAGCGAAGAGAAAGCTCTTTGTTACAGTAGAGTGCCAACTAACAAATGTACAAGAAATTGTTGAAAGAAAATCACCCCTTGGCCACCGTCATAGCAATAATGAATTCAGAAGAAACATGAAGAGATGTTAAACTGTTGAATGAGAGTTGGATGAGGAATAGAATGTTTATATAGTCTCAGAGTGTCTGCTGCACAATACTTAGGAAAACGAAGAGGGAAAAGTTTAAAGTATAGTGGGAAACCTGACGGATACCACATTACTCAGGTGACATTAACAATGATGGGAAAAATTGATATCATAAGCTACTTGATGGGATACAGTGAGAAGAGCATAGCATCACTTCTGTGATATTTCTGCCAAAAATGCCTAACTTGAATTAAATCATAAAGAAACATCAGAAAAAAAACCAATTTAGGGACAGTCTACAAAATAACTCTCTTGAAATCTTTAATATTGTTAGTGTTGTAAAGGTCAATGAGGAACTGAATAACTCTTCCAGATTGAAGGAGACTGAAGAGACATGACAACACATGATCCTGACCTGGATTTTATTGCTGAGCAGGATACACTGGGACACTTGGCAAAACTTCAGTAGGGTCTTTCAAGGGTATATTTCAGTTCTTTGCAATGTTCCTGAATCTTTTCTATAAATATGAAATTATTTCAAAATAAAAAAATAAAATACTTAAAATACAAAAAAAAGAATTAACTTTGATTCAAAGAGTTTAAGAACAGAAAGTGTTAGTCACTATGATAGTTGGCTAAAAATTGTGATCTCACTGTTACTTAGAAGTTTCTTACAAGGAATGCTTAAAAAGAACACATTATTGATCCATTTTTATGCCCTCTTCAATTGCATTTGAATGAATTAAGCTTCATGTTTGGAGGAACCCTGTAAATGATTAAATAATTGGGTCTGGGCCATGGTTACTGGTGCTCCTTAAAATTTTTTAAATCAATTTGTTCTTTTCAGCTTCTGAGATCCAGAAATGTCACTGTTGATGTGATTTCAGTGTTGATGAAATAAACTTCTAATAGTATCCTGCCAAGAGATTCATCATCAAGAGATGAACATAGCATACTCGTGCATTCTAATAGAATATTGAGGTTGGAAGAAGTAACTGATTCATTATTTCCATTTTTGACCAAAATAAATGACCATGTAATGTCCAACCATGATGGAGCCAGATTTAAACTTGGATCAACAATTGGATCGTTTCAAATTTTAGAAAGTTAGAAAAACATTAATGACCACAGGAAAATTCCATTTAGTGGTAGTTGCTTGGCTGATTAAATCTTAATCTCCCTTAATGCTGAAAGGCACTTTGGTAAGAAGGCATCAGAATCACTTGATTTTTAATCCTCGCTTTGTCAATCTGATAACTCTGTGGGCTTAAACTTTCTGAACCAATAAAAAGGCATAATGATATCTTACTGAACTGTGTTGTTGTGTGGATTACTTGAGATAAAGTGTGAAAGTATCTAGCATGTATTTTCTGGAATGCAGTAGGTCTTCAAGAAGTCCCAAGTCTCATTTCTTAGCTTCTTTGTTCCTAGAAACAGTGCTGTATGTAGGCCTAAGATGAAGCCTCAAGTAAAACATTTCCTGGTTTACAGATAGGTATCTATAGGAAATGTAGAGGAAATAATGTACATTTGTATAGTAATTCATATTTTTCAGATAATTTCCACAACTGCTTAAATAGTTTCCACCTTGATTCCTTAAAGTAGGCAATAGAAATATTATCCTCTCATTTTTATACAAGAAAATTGAAATTTACTGGCTCAAAAGTAAGATAATAGAAGAACCAGTATTTCAGCCTAGTCTTTTAACATCTAAGCAATGGACTTTTTATCATCCAGTATTTCTTAACCTTTTAGAACCCATGTGCCCTCTGGATAAGAGAAAATAACTTCATACAATTCTTTAATGTTTTATAAATTTTCAATTAAGTTAATATTACGACACAAGAAAAGGATTTTTATCTTCCAAGATACATACTTTAAATATTTGTGAGTTTTTTCTAGGCCGTGTGACAGTGAGAGCACAAGGTCAGTCACTTCTAAAATGGGCCACATTTCCCTGCTTTGTTTTCCTTATTGTAGATACAGTAAAACTGGAATCACAAATATATGTTGATGAAATGCTGTTTATGGCATGGAGAGCCTGTGCACTTATGTATACTATTTCAAACTTTATACACCCTCTCTAATACATTTTCAAGGCTGTCCTTACTTCCTTCTCATTTCCCCACAATGTGGCCCAAGGTACCAACCTTGAAAATGTCTACATCATGAGGCACATTGGTTAAGAGTAGGACTCTGGAACAAGACTGCCTGTACCCTCCACTTAGTAGCAGCCTGAACTTGAGGCAAGCTACTGAGCTTCTCTGTGCCTCACCTGTAAAACAGAGAAAGTAACAGTACTTACCTCATGAAGGGGTTCTAAGAACTAAATGAGTTCCTGTATGTAAAGCACTTAGAAGAGTGCCTGGCACATTGCAAGTGATATATCAGTGTTGCCACTATTATTAGCAGTACTGTTATTATTATTATCACCCATGCAATTACCATAGTGGCTTAAAGCAATATAATAACATGGTAATATTGTTATAATGTCATGAGAATCAAGTTAGATTAACATCTGTCATTAGGTCTTCTTTGGTATGTACCTCTAATTTGTGTGCCTGATAAAATAATTCACAATCTCTGCTATTAACCTTCCTTAGATATTTCTGTGAAATATTGCTCTTCCTTTTTTGCAAGATCCTTCTTTAATTTTTCTTCTTATAAACCTTTATAGGATAAGATAAACCCAGCTGTGTACCTCAGAGCTTTTTCTCCCGTTTACTCTTCACAAATGTGCTTTGGCAATTCTCAAGTCATATGTACACCACCACCCCAAAGCTTATCCTGGGGCAGGGTCACTCTTTCACTCAGGGAATAATGAATCTCCAAGAAGAAAGAACATGGGTAATGAAGAACGCATACAAACACACACACACACACACACACACACACACACACACACACACACACGATTCTGAAATGTTCTCCAAAAGGAGGTGCGCCTCTTTGTTTAAGAGATCACTATACTGGTTTGAAATGATCAAATTTAAATTCAGTGGGTAGTGTCTACTATGTGCTAAGGGCTTTACTGAGGTAGGTATTATTATTGCTCTTTTACTGAGAAGAGAAGTAAAGTTAAGCAATTTGTTGACGTTGCTGACTCTGATCTAGATCTTTTAGCATTAATTCACTTATTCCAAGTCTTATTCTACCATAAATACAACTGATTCTGAATGAAATGATGCACTTTTCATGATATTTCTTGTTACAATAAAACTTTTAGAAATGATTGAAATGTATCTACTCTTGCTTCTTCTATCCACATGCCATTTTGGGAGGTCAGCTTCTGAGACTAAGGAATAGGCTGCTTGGATTTACAGTGCTTGGTGAATTTGGGTGCCCTTGTGGTATAAGTTGCCTTTCTTTCCAAGCTAAGAGTAGGTGGGACAAGGCTGTCATTTTACCAAGTTAATGTGAATGAAACAACAACAACAAAAAACTCCAGGCAACCTGATAGTGCAGGGGGTCTACAGTGTGAGTCCAGACTTCCCAGCAGTACCCTTTTTCTGTTTAATGCTAAAGTAGAATTTTCCTTTTCTCAAGGATGTTGTTAATACCTTTTACCTGCAAAAGAAAGCCCCTTATCATTTTGGAAAGAATATGGGCTGAAGATACAGGTTTGAATTCTAACTCTGCAACTTACTAGCTATAGTGTTGGGTACATTATTTAATATTCCTTAATCTTAGTTATCACATCTGTAAAATAGGAAATTAATGCCTACTTCATAGGACAGTTTAAAAATTTTCCACTTTTGAAAATTGTTTTTATCCTGCTTTATTGATGTATAAATTACATACAATAAAATTTAAGTGTTTGATGAATTCTGGAAATTGTGTACAGCCAAATACAACTTTTTAGCCTTGAAAAGTTTCCTCATGTCCCTTTGCAGTCAGATCCCCTTTGTGACATTCTGGGTCCATTTATTGATCTGCTTTCTGTCACTATAATTTCTCCTTTTCTAGAATTTCATATAAAAGGAATCATATAGTACTTACTGTTTTATGTTCAATTTCTTTCATTTAGCATGATTTTTAGATTCTTTCATGTTACTGGGTCTATCTATATTTCGTTTCTTTATATTGCTAAGTAGTATTCCACAGAATGGACATATCATAATTTGACCAGTTAATGGATATTGGATTGATTCCCATTATTGACTACAGTATTACGAATAATGTTACAAGTGTGATGTAGACATATATTTTCATTTTTCTTGTATATATATCTGAGTGGATTGATTGCTGGGCTATATAGAAATTGCATGTTTACCTTTATAGGAAAGTGGCTGTATCATTTTTAATTCCCACCAGCAATGGGAATTCCAGAATGAGAGTTCCAGTTGTTCTGCATCCTCATCAACACTTGGTATTGTTAATCTTTTTAATTTTAACCATTCCAGTGGGTTTTAGGGGTATCACATTGTGGTTTTGATATTCATTTCTCTCATGATTGGTGATATCGATAGTCCTCTTATGTACTTACTGGCCATTCATGTATTTTTGTGTGTGACTTGCTTTTTTGTCTTTTTAACGGTGTCTTTGAAAGAGCAAAGTTTATAATTTTGATGACATTTATCTTTTTTCTTTTCTTTTCTGGTTCATGTTTTTGTGTTCCGTTTTTTAAATATTTACCTAATACACTATTACAAAGATTTTCTCCTATGTTTACTTCTAGAAGTTTTCTAGTTTTAGCTTATACATTTAGGTCTTAATCCATTTTTAGTTAAATTTTGTGTTTGGTGTCAGATAACGGTCTAGGTTTATTTTTCCCCACACTGATATCCGTTTCTAGCAAAAGCTGTTTAAGAGACTATCCTTTCCCCATTGAATTATATTGGCATCATTGTGAAAGTCAAGTGTGGATTTCTTTCTGGACTCTATATTCTATTTTATTTATTTACATGTATATCCTTATGCCAATACTACCCTAATTGATTATTGTAGCATTATAATAAGTCTTGAAATCTTACGATAGTTCTCCAGTTTTGTTTTCCTTTTTCAAAATTGTTTTGGCTATTTTTTTCCATGTAAATTTTAGAATCATTATCTTCAAAATGTCCTTCGGGATTTTAATTGAGATTGCATTGAATCTCTGCATTGATTTGGGGAGAACTGCTATTGTAACAATATTGAGACTTCCATTCCATGAAGGCTTCCATTCCAAATCTAACTCCATTTTTTCTGGTATTTTAAAAATTTCCTTTTGCAATGTTTTTATAGTTTTCAGTGTAGAGGCCTTGTGTACTTTGGTTATGTTTCTCTAGGCATTTTATTTTTTTGTGCTAATGAAAATAGAGTTTTTTAAAAATTGCCTTTTCTAATTGTTTATTCTAGTTTCTCTAGTATATAGAAGGACAAGTGATTTTTTAAGTCTTTTTTTAATTGACGTATAATTGACATATAACATTATATTAGTTTTGGGTGTACAACATAATGATTTGATGTTTGTAAATATTGTGAAAGGGTCACCACAATAAATCTAGTTAGCATCCATCAAGAAACATAATGACAAATTTTTTTTCTTGTGATGGGAACTTTTAAAATCAACTGTCTCAGCAACTTTCAAATATGCAGTACAGTATTAGCTATAGTCACCATGGTGTACATTACATCCCCAGGACTTACTTATTTTATAACTGGAAGTTTGTACCTTGTGACTCCCTTCACCCATTTTGCCCACCCTCCGAATCTTTTTTCTTTCCACAAATCTTTTTTCTTTCTCTTTTAAATTGAGGTAATATTGGCTTATAAAATTATATTCATTTCATGTGTACAACATTATATTTTGACTTCTGTATACACTACAGCTTGCTCACCCCCAAAAGTTTAGCTTGCTCACTCCTAAAAGTTTCGCTTCCATCACCATGCAATTGACCCCCTTTACCCATTTTGTCCTCTCCCTACCTCCCCTTCCTCTCTGGTAACCACTGCTCAGTTCTCCGTATCTATGTGTTTGTTTTGTTTTTCATTTTTTTAAATATTCCATATGTGAGTGAAATCATACAGTATTTGTCTTTCTCTGTCTGACTTATTTCACTTAGCATAATACCCTCAAGGTCCATCCATGTTGTTGCAAATGGCAAGATTTCATCTTTTTTATGGTTGAGTGATATTCCATCATATTTATACCACATCTTCTTTATCCATTCATCCATCAGCAGGCACTTAGGTTGTTTCCATATCTTGGTTATTATAAATGATGCTGCAGTGAACATAGGGGTGCATGTATCTTTTTGAATTAATGTTTTTGTATTCTTCAGATAAATATCCAGAAGTGGAATAGTTGGATCATATGGTGGTTCTACTCTTAATTTTTTGTGGAATCTCCATACTGTTTTTCATAGTGGTTACACCAATTTACATTCCCACCAGTAGTGTATGAGGGTTCCCTTTTCTCTACATCCTCTACAACACTTGTTATTTGTCATCTTTTTGGTAATAGCCATTCTGACAGGTATGAGGTAATATCTCATTATGGTTTTGATTTGCATTTCCCTAGTAATTAGTGATGTTGAACATCTTTTCATGTGCCTGTTAACCATCTGTATGTGTTCTTTGGAAAAATGCCTATTCATATCCTATGCCCATTTTTTAATCAGGCTGTTTGTTTTTGTTGTTGAGTTGTATATTTTATATTTTGGATGTAACCCCTTATCAGATCTATGACTTGCAGATATCTTCTCCCATTTGTTACATTGTCTTTTCGTTTTGTTGACAGTTTCCTTTGCTGTGTGGAAGATTTTTAACTTAATGTAATCTCATTTGTTTATTTTTGCTTTTGCTTCCCTTGCCTGTGGAGATATATCCAGAAGGATATTGCTAAAACCAAGAAAGACAAGTGATTTTTGTTATTGACCTTGTATGTTGTGACTTTCTTGATTTACTTATTAGTTCTGGTAGGTTATTCTTTTAGATTTCCTTAAGGTTTTCTAGGTCATGATCATATTTTCTGTAGCTAAAAACAATTTCACTTATTTATTTCCAATCTATGTTCATTTGATTTCTTTTCCTTTGCTTATTGCACTGGCTAGGAAATCCAGTACTATATTGAATAGAAATGGTGAGAGCAGACATTTTTGCCTTAGGTAGAAAACAGGGAGACTTTCACCATTGATGACAATGTTAGCTGTAGGGTTTTCAAATATACCTTTAATCAGATTAAAGAAGTTCCCTTTGATTCAAATTTGCTGAAAGTATTTATTATGAATGAGTAGTAATTTTTTGCAAATGCTTTTTCTGCATCTGTTGAAACGATCATGTTTTTCCTACTTTGTTCTCTTATAATGATGAATTATAATGATTGATTTTGAAATGTTAAACCAACTTTGCATTCCCAAAATAAACTTTACTTGGTCATGATTTATTATCCTTTTTATATACTGTTGCATTCTACTTAGTCAATCTACTTTTATGCTTTTTAAAACTAATACCCTGACCTTCGGAAAAATAACTCAATTTATATTTTGCAAACAGATAACTCAATTTATATTTTGCTAAAAGCTGTCTTTGTGTTCTGTATATTGTAAGGAATATGAGAGAAGAAGTTATGATTCTCTTCTCAGAGGAGTTTATGTTTTCACTACCTTAAGAAAAAAAGAATAATACATGATTGATTTTAATGTATGTCACAGGCATACAAACTTGAAGGTTGTGAAGTGGGGGAAAAGAGGAGGAGAGACAATTATCAGAGTTACTGTGCCAGAATGTCTTTGTAGAAGATTGAGATTTGCTTTCATCCTCTGTCACATGATGTAAATTTATGTTTAAGAAAAAATATTTAGACCAAAGTTGAGAACAGAAAGGGTGTATTTATATTTAGGTTTTACCTTAAAGGAGACAGAAAGAAAATGAGGAAAGAAAAATGAAAATTCCTGAACTGGGAATTAGACCTAGTTCCAAATCTTAGCTGATTTTAACTAGTTATGTTGCCATGCGGCAGTCACATTATCCTTTCGTGCCTCAGTTTTCTCCTCTATAAAATGTGGTAGTTAGGCCTGATCGGTAGTACTTGTCAAGGAAGGAGAGAGCATATGTATTTCTGAAAAAGCTCACCAGAACTCCTTGTCCAGGTGAGAATCACTGGATTACATAGCTTCTAAATCTATTTCCATTCCTAAAAATCTCTGATTTTATAATTTTGTGAAATCAGCACACTTGGAGTAAAGACCTTGTTTTTAACTTTGGCTTAGCCATTCTCAAATTTTGTGACCTTGACAAATCACTTCTCCTTCCTGGGCCTTATTATATTTATGTTTAAAATGAAAGTATTGGAAAAATGGGTTTCTAAGACCATTCTGTTTCTAAAGTCTGATCCTAAAGTGAAGTAAAGCTATTTATATTATACATGTGTGTATATATCAAATATGGCAAAGAACTTATTGTAGTGAAATAAATAACCCTGGTTACATCTTTTATCTGAAGGCATTCAACATTCTTCAGAATCATGGAAAATAAAAAACTAAGGCCCACATTGTTCAACTCATTTCTAATTTTTAATGGGAATTTAAAAATTAGTTGAAATGTTAGCTTTGTGTAGTATCTGCTCCCAACTTGTAATGCAAAAATCTAAGACTTCTATATGTTTTTCTAGATGTAGTTTTCCTTTATTATTTACAGTCTGTTGTAAGAAAGCTTCAAGGGATATAGGGCTTTAGAGCACCACATCTTTAACTAGCTGGGGCATAATACATGATTTGAGTCTCCAATATTTTCTAACAGTAAGGTTTGTTTATTAAAGAAACCCCATGCTGTGACTGAATCAGTCTAATAGAAGCCAAGTTTGAACTTGAACATTCAAATGTATGCCCATATATCTTGGGCATATATCATACATAATGATGTGGGGTCTAGACATCTTTCTGGGTTTGTTTATGTCTGTTATGGATTCCCCTCATTATCCATGCTGTTTGAGGGAGACCCCATGGATTCAGCTAGTTTATTGCATACTTTCTGTATTTTAAGACTAACTGAGTTCCAAGTGGCCCATATGTTCCAACTTGGAAGATTATTTTCTCACTTGCCTGTTTTATGATGATGATTAAGGAAAAATAAAATAAGATTTTAGGGAATGGTGACATGTTTGAGAGTGGCTAACCATAATCCTTTTGGCCATATTTCAAATATAGTTTTATAATCTTTATTATGCTACTCTTCCTAAAAATTTTTGACAAGTTTGAGTTACAGCATCTGTTTTCTTATTTTTAAACCATATTGGGTACCACCTGTTGTTTCATTATCATTGATTATAACTTTTAGAATTTAGTGAAGGTAGATATAGACTTTAATCTTTAGTTATACTAATTTTACAGTTTATGTATATACAGTATACTCAGAATGCTAGCTAGAGTTGAATGAGTAACCTAAAGAATAAATTTTAGATATAAAATAATAAAGTTTATTTCTGCTTATTATTATTAACCTGGAGCAAGTAATTTATGGCCACGTAACTAGCAGATTTTATTGTTGCTGTTGTTGTTAGAACCTCCCCCCTTGACATTTATTTTATAAAATTAGGTATCTCTGTGCATGACTCCTTAATTTTAAGGAAACTGCTATTCATATTCTTTATAAGTTGCAAAGCTATTTTTACATCAAGTGAAATAAAGAAGTCAAATAACATTATCAGAATTTGCAGTAAATATTGAAAGAGGGTCAATTGTCATTAGAATTTATCATTATGGGTATTTTTTTGAAGGGGTGATATAGCACTTGCTATAAATATTCATCATGTTCTTAAATCTAGAGACATTTAGTGATTAGGTGATTTTATGCCTGTTTATGCTGGAAGGAACAAAAGAAACTTCAAAAACTGAAAACATAAACATAATTGAACCACTCACTTAAAATAAAAATGGAATAGATATTTTCCAGGGGAGAACATGCTTTCTGTATAAAAAGGGCTAGTGTAACAAGAAGTCATCTCTTCTTGATTTCTTTAGACAGCTAGAGCTTTGTGCCTTGTCTAGTTTCTGTGTTTTAAGAGCTTGTTCTGTGTAGCAGAAATAATACAATAAATGGGTTTAACCACATTTGTCTCAGCTAGACAGTCTGCTTTGTCAGAGATTGCTGGTACAACATAAACAAATTATGTGTTTGTAGTGCTTTTCAATGAAAGCCTATCTAACAGAGCTGAGATTGTGTTTCAGCAGCTGTAGATTTAATCTCCTACCTGTCAGTTAAAACAGGCATTTCCTGGGCCAGATAAGAAATGGTTGTAGAGGAGGGAAGTAGTCACAGCTGGACAAAGACCTATTGTTATTGGCTGATAATGTCTGTGTAGATTCAACGCCTTGTTCTACCATGGAAAATACAATCATAGTGCAGTTTTAAAGGAGCTAAACTGACCTTTTATATTGTTAAATTGAGAAGAGTTGAAGAGACTCAAAGCTGGGCTTTGTGTCATTCATATTTGGGAATTGTCATTTGGAACTAAAAATAAATATCTATAGCTTTGAACACCATTATTCTAGATCCTCGTGGATGCGATAGTAGGGTTAAGGAAAATGCCTACTCACAAATTTGTAACTACATTTTTAGGAATTCAAGTTTTAACCCAAGCTAAAGTCAAAAATTAAATCTATGGATAGATACTTTACCATGTGACTCATATATCATGGGACATATATTTTTCTTTTTTGCGGGGGCGGGGGATGCAAAGGTGGTTCTGTTTCTCTCCTTGCTTCACTTTCTTACCCACAGGAATTTATAAAGTTAAGTTGAACTGTCTTAAAATTGGTCAAGTTGGGGGGGCTTCCCTCGTGGCACAGTGGTTGAGAGTCTGCCTGCCGATAAAGGGTACACGGGTTCGTGCCCCGGTCCGGGAAGATCCCACATGCCGCGGAGCGGCTGGGCTCGTGAGCCATGGCCGCTGAGCCTGTGCGTCCGGAGCCTGTGCTCCGCAACGGGAGAGGCCACAACAGTGAGAGGCCCGCGTACCGCAAAAAAAAAAAAGAATGTGTGGAAAATTCAATATGATAATTTTCCATTTTGAGTTCTGTTTTTTTTTTAATTGACCTGGGTGGACCATTTTGTTTCGTTTTGGGCTTGAGTTTCTATTCCCTTTCAGCTGTGATTACATGAGTTATTACTAATCATTCAAATTATGCTATTGGCCTATTGTTCTTTGTAACAGCAAAGAATATTATTTGAGGTGAATTTGCTGCAGCATCTGACTCTGTATTGTAAATTCCATTTCATTTGGCAAATATAACATTAGTCTCAACTACCAAAAAAAAAAGCAAGAGAAGTTTAATTTAACCAGTGTTTTGAGCCAGTTTGCATATATTAAATTTTCTACTCTTCTGATCTTTACTAACAGTTGATTTTTTTTTTCTCATAGGTAGCTTGAATGTCATTTAAAATATTCCTATTTTTCCCACACAGAGACTGAATTAAGGATTTACATTTTTAGTTTTTGTCAATAAGCTTCTCGGCTGCTTAAAATTTTATTCAGACATACTATTTGGGGAAAAGAATTATAGTGATTCAGCAGTAGCCACTTAGGTTTTAATTTCTTATACTCTTCTCCCCTATGGGCATAAAAAGGTGCAAGAGCTTGAAACTTGAAAATGCTATGCTTCTTGTCTCATGAAATCACTGGACAGGTCTGTTTTAGTCAGTCAGTTGATAATCAGTCAGATAATGACATTTTGCCTTTCATATTTGGAGGCACTGTCCTAGTAGCGTGCTAAGAATCTGTCTGCAAGATGTCTTCCTTCTGCTTGAGCAGAGAGATATATAAAATGGAAAAAGTTCACTGTTATCCCCACTTTTGGACTGTTGAGGTAGTTTCTAAACTGGTCTCTCAGCTTTCATTCTGGCCCTAATAAAGTCAAATTTTCTCACAGCAACCAGAGTGATCTTTATAAACCTAAATCAGATCTCATGCAACTTTAGTTCATTTAACCCTGAGCTATATTGTCTCCTCAGAGAAGCCTTTTTTGACCACCACTATCCCAAATAGTCCTTTCTACTCCCTACTGACTACCTCCTGCTTCCCACCCTCTACCCCTCATACTCTATCTCATTATCTTAACTTTATTTTTCTTCATAGCATCTATTATCAACTGGCATTTATTATATTTAATATATATTTGCTCATGGGTGTGTGTATACAGACACATACATACATATTACATTCATTTGTACGTTGTCTGTCTTCCCTAGGAGATAATGGTAGGAAATTTTCTCTACTTCTGTGTCCCCAGTGCCTAGAATGGTGTCAAATATTGAACTGAAAACCATTAAATAATTAAACACAGTGTATGCAGTGTAAATTTTGACAGAGGGAAAGAAATTTATACCTGGGGAACTTTCATAGAAGAGTTTTGAGCTGCACTTTGAACGGTAGGTCAGGTTTAGGATGGCAAAGGGGAAAGGAAAGATCATTCTACATGGTAAGTGAGAAAAGCGTCATGCACAGAAACTTAGAAGGTATTGAAAGCAAGAGGATAAAGGGTAGTAGGAAAGAGGTTTGAGAGGTTTGTTAAGAATATGTTATAGAGTGATTTCACTGCCAGCCCAGGCTAGGGAGTTTGGACCTTACCTTCTTTAATAGGAACATTGCCTTATTGTATCTAAGTTATTTAATATGAACATACTATGAAATTAAAATATAAAAATAAAATTGCTCTTTTTGAATCAACGTGTTAGCTTATCCTTATACCAGCTTCAGTGTTGGCATACTTGTGCATTTAGTTGGCATAGCAAGTGTAGAAGTGTGCGTGAGTGTGTGAATGAGTGTGTGTATGTGTGTAAGTGTGTATGCTGAGGGTGGGGCAAGAGTTGTAGATTACATTCCAAAATGAATTAAAGTTCCCTGTTATTAACTTTTTGCTCTAAAAAGGCTAGAGTATAATAAAGAGTAAACACCTGAAGGCTATTTGATTTGTGGCTATAGTCACTATTTATGCCTTTACTCAGTGTTTATTTCCTATAAAGATCACCTTACTTTACCTCTCTGCATCCTGCCCCCCTGAACATATACGGGCAAGGCCTCTCATTGATATTTCCAGGGAGGGTTATCTTGCCATGGCTGGGACCCAGCTGTCAATAGTTTAGACATCTTATTTATGTTCTGTTCAGAGTTTATGTTTCTTAGCCCTTCTAGCTTAAGAAAGAAACTGTTTCTTCTCTGCACGATAGGTGATGCTTAAATGTTTTTCTGTCATTCATTCTATATTGCATAACCAGCCCACTGTGATAAAACAAACATTTTAAAAATTATTTTGGAAAACTGTACTTCTGGCTCTTCTGATGAGAACAGCTTATTTCCGTCAGTTCAGGATTATAACTGATGATGACATTATTAAAGAAGCTTAGAGGCATCTCTAAATTATGGTATAGAAGAATTTTAACAGATATACTAGGAGAGCTCAGTCATTAAAACTATCTTCAAATAAATGAACAAAATCAATTTTTCTATTTTCTTACCAACTAGTGGACTTCGAAGTCAGACTGTGGCGTGCCAAAAGAAAAGATCGCTGTAATGAAGTATGTTTGAAGCAGAGGTATATTTCTATTGCCTCGATTTGAGGATTTCAAATGATAAAAGGACTTCAAATTGATTCAGAAGATGTAAAAATTATCAAAATTATTGTAGCTTAGTTTGAAAATAACAATGAAAGTTCTTTAATGCATTTATGTTACAAATATTTGTTGAGTCCCTACTCTGTGCAAGAGAGGGATTTTTACTAAGATACAAAGTCCCTGCCTTTAAGTTGCTTGTGCATAATTTTAACAAAACCTGTAGTTTAAGAGGTAAACCTGCATTTCTGGAGGAGGAATTTAATAATTGAACTCTGGTCATTGGTAACAGAATAAGGCTGTGTAAAATACTTCAGGGGTAAAAGCCAGATTGCCTTCATTACAGGTCAAAAGTTTGTGAAAGCTTTATATCTGAATTTGGTTGTTAGAAACAAAGGAATGCCACATTCTTCACAAATGTTACTATATTTATGTGGCATTTATGCAGAATTAAAAAAAATTAATTTCCATCTTGACAAAACACTTTGATCATTGTGTATTTAATGGGGTTTCCATCTGAGAAAAACAATCATTAGTCTCTAATATGTTTCATACTTTTGTGGAAATAAGACAGGATGGAATAAGAAACATTCATCTTCACTAGTCTTTGGAAATACCTAAAATAATTGACTAGCTCAGTCTTCTGTGATGGCCTGGTGACCACTAACTGAGACTATTTGCATAATAGTCAACTCTTCACTTCTGTAGTGATAACTTTGTATCTGGTTAAAATTAAGACTGTTTTAGTTCTCTTGACTTTTTCAGAAGTTGCAAAAATTGAGATTTGCTGTTCTGCTTTAACCAAACAAATGCACACATGGGGATAACAATATGCTGAGTTTATGCAGATTTTACAGCACGAATCTGAATAAAATACCCACTAATAGATCCTTAAGGAGTAATAAACACACATGAATTTTCCTTAGTTGCACTTTAAAGTGATTTTAACATACTACTAGACCTTAACAATAATATTTAATTGACAAGATTATGCATTTGTATGGATTGAAAAGGTGGTACATATCTAATTCCAAATGAACCATAAATTTTACTTTTGCATAACATGTTTTATTAATTTCTTTATGGCCAGGACATACTACTTCCCTCCTGGTGAGAGTTTCTTAAAGCATAGTAAGATAATTTAAACACATTTAATTAACATTTGTCATCCATTTTATGAAGTAATCTGACTTTTGTCCTCAAAAATACTCTCAAAATTTTTCTTGGTTTTAGACTATAGGAAGACTATGGAAAGATACGTAATGGAATTTTTGTTGTAATTTATTTTCCTTTTTAAGCAAATCTTTCCTTTCTCTGTTGACCCTATTCCAAAGTAAGCTGACAAACTGGATGATTTCTACTGCTATGTAAGTGAAGACAAACTTAACACTGCTACCTGATAAAATAAAGCTATGGACTTCTCTTAGGCATCTTTTTATTCCTAGTGCCCAGCATAGTACCAGGCAGATTGTGCTAGGTGCTCCGTGAAACGCTGTTGAATAGTTGAATGAAGACAGGCACTACTGACTTCCCTTACAGAGTAACATGCCTCTTAGAGGCCTAGGAGGTCATTTTGTATGTGTGGAGATCTTTATTTCAAGGAGTAAGGAGACAAATAAGTAAGAGATGCTAGGAATCATGATTACATTAGTACTAAATCCATGTTCTTTTCTTTGAAAATTCAGTATTTAAGCAGAACATGTACAAATGAATAAGAGATAAAGTAGTGACGTTTGACTACTGATGATCCTGGTGGATTAATGAGATATTTGTCCATTTTAGAAAATAGAAATAGAACAGAGTGTATACAGTATGCTGAGAATATAAAAAGGTGTTAACACAAAGGACAGGACTGGCCCTTTCAGGGCCATTAACATTTCTCTCTGAATATATACCTAAAGGAGATTTTTTAAATGTGCTATTGACCTGATAAATGGAGCCATTGTACTCCTACTCTCAATGATCATTTCTCTCCTGCGTAACCAAGGAAGGGAGCTGGAAAGTACTAGACTGTGAAGTGGATTTGAAATAGCTATCTGAAAGACCACCCTAAAAAAGGAGTTGCTTTGCTTCTATGTGTTACTCTTGGTAGTGAGGGTGGGGACATAGTGAAGCTAGTGACAATACGTATCATCTCCATTTTTCCTATGAATATTTTAGATATTTTATTAGATATATTTAATAGTGTAAATTAGTAAAGACAAGTAAACTACTGAAGCTATTTTCCATTTTTCTTAAAATTAACTTTTCATTTAAGTATAATATACATACAGAAAAATACATATTACAAACGTAAAGTTAGTTCTTCATTAATGTTCAAACTAAAACATATGACTTTGAAAGACTAAAGCCTGAGTTTTTAAAAAGGATGCCTTTAAACTGCAATATCTTGAGTTTGTTCTACCTTTTCAGGGTTTTTCCTAGCCCTTTAGTGAAGATTTTGAAAAGAGTGGTGGCAGCAATATACAAAATTCTAGGAAGAAACTGAATTATATTAAAGATGAACGTTAACAATGGTAACAAAGTGTTTTGTATATTATCCTTGTGGGAGTTTGAGAGAGAGAAAACATCTTGTCTTCAACAAACAAACAAAAACAAACAAAACAGCATTTTTTTTAACATCTTTATTGGAGTATAATTGCTTTACAATGGTGTGTTAGTTTCTGCTGTATCACAAAGTGAATCAGCTATACATATATATATATCCCCATATCCCCTCCCTCTTGCGTCTCCCTCCCACCCTCCCTATCCCACCCCTCTAGGTGGTCACAAAGCACAGAACTGATCTCCCTGTGCTGTGCGGCTGCTTCCCACTAGCTACAGGATCTTTTTCTTACATTATTTGTACAATGATTATCCATTGGATGTTGGTGGAAAATATCTGGGAAGATTGGACTCTGTGTTCTTAAATACTCAGAAAATTTGTGTCCCAGAATTGCTCCTGATAAAATTTCAGTGTGATTATTCTCCTGCTAGAGCTAGCTGGATTCCCTACAAGCAAGGATTTGCAATCCTCCATTAGCTATAGCAGCCAGAGATTTGCTAAATGAGACAAATGAAAAGCAGACAAAGTGATATCAAGATTTATTTAAAAGTCATTCTTGAATTCTCTTCTTTAATGAGAACAACTACAGCTCTATACTTTTTGCAGTTGTATTAACAATAATACTACCCTATGGAAATTAGTGCTCAGAAAACCAGTTCTTAAGTCCTTGATGGTTCTCACGTTGATTAGTTGACACAAAATGCCTACTATATTCTTAGCCCTGTGATAAGAACAATGGGGTGTATAGAAATATAAATGTCACAAGCCATTCAGGACACTCAGTTTACTTGGTGAGAGATGATTAATGAATTGAAACAATTAGAGAATAGTCAGGTAGGCTGTATACAAAGTTCCTTAGTATACTTCAAACTATGGTCAACCAAGAGAAGTTCAAAATGTTGACCACTGCATTATTTTGCTTTTTAAGTCAGGGCAAAGCAGAGTCTTAACATTTTCGACAAAAAAAAAAAAAAGTTTTGAAACTAAAAGGTTTGTGTTAAAGCACTAATTTATCCTATCAAATGAGACCTTTTCCCTCCTAACTCTCCAGAATTAACTGAGATCTGGCATGCATTTTTTGGCAGTAAGAAGATACCTCCATGACCTTGAAGGCTTTTCATGTAAGGTTCTGGGGACTTTATTTCTTTCACTCTAGACACTGCAGCTTTTATAATGGTAACACGTTATGCAAATGACTCAGCTATTCTTTGCAATAAAGAATAGGGCCTTTAAGGAAATTCCACCCCCACCCCTACCCCTGCCCCTTTCTGTTTGTATGCCCTGCCTCTCCCTCTCTGATGGCTCTTTCTCTCTCTGTATTTTCTGTCTCTGTCTTTCCCTCCCTCTGTCATGATTTACAAATGTTGGAAACATTCCTTCCAACAGATTAAAGAAGCTTTATCCAATTAAATCACATGAGGAATGATTTTCTAGAAATAAGGCATTAAAAAGATCTTCACTTGCTCACTGTGTTTAACTTAGTAATAGACATTAATATGTTCATGATTTTCAATAAATACTTATTTCCTATCTCTAAGAAAAGTTAAATAATCCTCATGAAAGAAAATGAGCCCCCGAGTGTCACTCTGCATATTAGCACGTAGCCAGGTCTCTGCCAAGTTGCCCTCTGACTGACTGCTGCAGATGCTCTTTCTCAAGTATTCTGAGTCATATCTTTAGTGCAAGTCTTCAGGGACAAACAATAGCACCTGTTCCTCACAAGATATCAGGCCAGTTAGCCCATTCATGTATCTTTAATGAAGCTCTGGGGCAGATGGCAAAAAATGGCATCATCAACAACTTAGCACAGAGAAAACAAAGGGCATAAGTGTTGATGCAACAATGCTGTTTTATGAATAGGAAGAGTCAGAACCTAAGTGTTTCACATGCATCTGCTGCTGTCTTGATTGTCTGAAAGATGTGAGGAACACCGTAGCAATTAAAATTTCTGGGCATGTAGCCTATTTGCTCAAGAATGTGTTCCCTACCCTCTGCAGAAGGGAAATGCTTTGGTCCGGGATTGTGGAAGTTTAGAATTAATGGGCAGTTGTGCTTTGGGGGATACAGTTTGTTTCTTTCCTGATGCACTGACTAGGCTTCACCTATGATGGGGTTCCTGGTTTCTCATTAGTCATTCAACTTACATACCCAGTTAGTGCTGACTTCCAAAGCAATAAAAATAATGCAGTTTCACGCTCAGAGATTATTTTTGGTCACATTGTTTTACTCTTTATATTAATAAAATCAGTTTTACTTTTACCTATGGGATAATTAAAGAATCTCTGAATTTGGGCTAAGGGAAAACTACACTTTCAAGAAAAAAAGATGCTATTTGAAATTTTGATAACTTCCTGGAAAAGACATGTGGAGACTGGTCACTCTTTGATGGAGTGAGGGGAACTCTATTATTTCTTATTCTTCAGTAAAATAATTTTGAAGGTTGCTGTTTACAATGTGACTGCCTTTCCTGGCACGTCACCAAATGGGAAAATAGGATGATGGGAAGGAAGAGGAAAGGCAGGCTTACATTCTTCAGAGCAGGGTGGGGCTTTTCTGTATTTTCAAAATTCTTTATCTGCCTTAGGCACTGACATGCAGTGCAGTAAACTTAATTCACAACTTCCATAGAAGAAAAATATTTTGGATATTTATGTGATTCTTGTGTGGCCACCAAGCCCTCTTTCCTTACCTCTCCCCCACACCTTGCCCTTGCTTTCCATTTTTGTCCCACCTTCAACCAATATTCTAGTAAGTAAAATAAATGGCAAGCTATGAAAGGAGAAATTGTTGCTTTCATTCATGATTTCCACTCACATTATTTGCACTGGGTCATACTGGTGAGCTTTGTATGAAAGATAGCAGTCGTAAGTATTCATAGACCTTCATTACCCTTGCTAGTTTTTTTTTTTTTTTTTTTTTTTTGCGGTACGCAGGCCTCTTACTGTTGTGGCCTCTCCCGTTGTGGAGCACAGGCTCCGGACGCGCAGGCCCAGCGGCCATGACTCACGGGCCCAGCCGCTCCGCAGCATGTGGGATCTTCCCGGACCGGGGCACGAACCCGTGTCCCCTGCATCGGCAGGCAGACTCTCAACCACTGTGCCACCAGGGAAGCCCCCTTGCTAGTTTTTAAGACACATAATTTCTTTTAAATGGTATCCCACTGGTGAAATCTGAATAAGATTTTTGGATTGTATCAATGTCAGTGCCCTGGTTGTAATATTGTTCTACAATTTTTCAAGATGTTACCATTGGGGGAAACTGAGTTAAGCGAACATGGGATCTTTCTGTATTATTTGTTACAGCCACATGTAAATTTACAATTATATTTATAAAACTTTCAATCAAATAATTTTTTTCACAAAGAATTATATTCCTTATCTCATTTAGGTCTGTTTAGCAAAAGATGACTTTATGATTAATATAATATAGTACTTAAAAGTATAGACTTTGAGCCTGACATACCTGCCCTTGAATCTTGGCTCTACCACTTTTTAATTGGCTAAGTTACCTAACCTCTCGTGGTTTTGTCTTTGTCATTAAATAAATGAGGATAATAACAGTAGGTAGCTCACAAAGTTTTGAGAATTAAATGAGATAGAGCATGTGAGTCACTTCCCAGTGCTTGACATATAGGAAATACTGGAACATATTAGTTGCTGTGATGATGATGATGATTTCTGTAATTAGAGATAGAAGAGGAGTTTTCATCATCTCTCAGCCTCTGTTCTAAATGGCTACTGGATACTTTGGCTTGTATTTAATAAAGGGCATTTTGAGTTTTCATATTATTATTTTACTTAAAATGAGTTAAGGGCAATTTTATCATCTGGAGCTAAATGATTATTGCTAATGAATTAACTGGAATTAATGACAATAGATTTGAGATCAAATATTCTGGGTATAAAATAAGAGAGAAGGAACAGACTAAAACTGAACAACATAATATCTATACTCCCAGTCACCTCCAGAGACACACCTCTGAAATATAAAATTATTTTCAGTTGCAGCCCCCCAGATTTTCTCTATACAAAGAGTGTACACACATGATTTCTCTCTTTTCTATCAATGAAGTCCATGTGATATAATGGAAAAAGCACTGGACAGGGTGGTTAGCAGTTCTGGATTCTAGATCCAGCTCTGTTATAGGCAGTGTGACCTCCACACTGCCTATGACAGTGAGAGCCTTACCTTCTCTAAGCCACCTGGTTCCCTATGTGTAAATTGTGAGGTTTGAATTGGATTAGTGATTCTCAGAGAATGGTCCCGGGACCAACAGCACTAACGAGCTTCACCTGGGAACTTGTTAGAACAGTACACTCTCAGGTTTCCCCCTCAGATCTACTGATTCAGGGACTCTGAGTGTGGGGTTGAACAATTTTTGTTTTAATAAGCCCTCTGGTTGATTCTGAAGTCCGTAGAAGTTTGAGAATCACTTCTCTGGATTAAATTTTAGTCTAAATTTTGGACTGTTGGACCCAACCTCCAGAGTTTCTGATTCATAGGTCTGGGGTGGAGTCTGATAATTTGCTTTTTGAAGTTAGATGCTGCTGGTCAGGTACCACACTTTGAGAACTACTAGGTTAGATAAACTCTAAGCTCCATTTCAACTCTGTGATTCCATCATTATCATTGCTTTCACAATGCCTTCTGTCCCCCTCCTTATTTACTTTGTCCCTCAGTTTATTGAAACTGCGTCTTACCTAATAGTTAACATTGAAACTTTCTAAAATATCCTACCTTGTAGAGGGTGATGGACAGAAAAGAGCTTCCCTTAATTCTTACAGCTTTTGTTAATATGAAGCACCTGCAGCTCTTTGGCATTAAAAATGACCTTAGGACCTGCTATATAACACAGGGAACTCTGCGCAATGTTATGTGGCAGCCTGGATGGGAGGGGAGTCTGGGGGAGAATGGATACATGTATACGTATGGCTGACTTGCTTTGCTGTGCGCCTGAAACTATCACAACATTGTTAATCAGCTATACTCCAACATAAAATAAAAAGTTTAAAAAAAAAATGACCTTAGGTGGCCTACTTAATTATCTCATGTGCGTAGCTAATTACAAAGGAAATATCTTCAGACACCAAGTTTCAATAATTAAGGTCTGATGCCTAACTGCCATTGATCCCTTTACGTTGTCTTAAGATCTGAAGAGCTTGGGCACCAATGTAAAAATAAAATTATGTTTTCATTCGAAGATGCTGTTTAATGAATAACACCAAAGATCCCAAATTACATCTTCAAATGAGCTTTTTAATCCCACCTTCTTTTTCTTGGTTTTCTGGATATTTGGGATGGGATAATGCTCTGTGAGGCATGGGTCTGCTAAGAACAAACAAGCCTCTGCCTGCCAAACTGAATTATTTATTTGGCTCATGTTTTCTGTTTTTGAAGTAGAGTTATGGGTTAAGATCCACTGTTTCTTGTTTTATCAGTAATTTGATAATTTTCTAGTACTGAATTGTAAACTATATAAGAGAAAAGCAAGGATCTAACATTTACTTAGTGCCTATTATATGCCAGTCACTGTGCCACAAGCATTACTTTTCTTGTTTATTTAATCCTCACAACAACCATGTAAGGTAGTATCATTAGCTTTGGTTTTTACATGAGGAAATAGACTCAGGAAGGCTAAGTAACTGCTCAAGATCACACAGCCATAGAAATGGCAGTGTATAGATTTAAGCTCAGATTCGTTTGACAACAAAGCCTTTGTAGGCATAGTAGATTCTGAATAAAAATATGTGTTGAATGAATGAGTAAAGGAATGACTATATGCCATTATCTTCCTAATGTTGATTTTTAAACAATCATAGAATTATAAAGTTGAAAAGGCACTATAGGTCATTATCTAATCAGGGTTTTAGTTATGCATATCCTTTAAAGCATCTCTAACAGATGAGTATACAGCCTTTACTTGACCACCTCTTGGGAAATGGCACACACGACCTCTTTAATCACAGTGATTATTGAATAGCTCATTATTAGAAAATTCTTTGCATTCAACTTCCCTAAAATCTCTTTCTTTTGAGCCTAGATCTGCTCTTTGTAACTGCTCAGACTTAATCTGGTTCTTCTTCCATACATAATTCTTTCAAATATTTGAACATAAGCATATATCTTCTCTCTCCCAAGCAAAATAGCCCCCATTTTTCCAGTTACTTTTCAAGATCCACACATAATAATAACTTAATAAATGTTTGTTAAATGAAAGAAGGAAAGAATAAATAAATTTGATACCTAGACTCCTCAGTTTCTTGTTTCCTTTCTTTAGAATGTGAAGCATCTGTGCTGTGTTCTGGGTACATGCTAGGACCATATTTCTAGAAGTAAATGAAGGGATTTCCTTTGATATACTCTTGCACTGCACAATAGTCACCCACAAAAATATCATTTTTTAATTTTCTGACATAGAACAGCGCTGTCATCTTTGACATCTCAGGTTTGCATCAGGTCACAACAAGCTGGAGTTGAACAGCAAACCTAGTGCTTTTCTTCAGGGTTAAAGGCAAGACCTGGGCGCTAGGGGATCAGCTCCAGTTTAAGCAGGCTAAGTTGGTACTCTAATGTACAAAACTTGGGCTTACCTCAGCTAAAATGGAAGAAATAGCTGCCCAAAGCTAGTTTCTTTCACGCCCCACTGGCAACGTAGTAATTGCACAAAGACCTTTTTATTATAAGTTGATTTTCCTGAGAAATGAATTCTGAAAAATACTGTAAAGTGTTTATTTTTTGCTTGCCCTTTATTAACCCACATCTTAGGGCTTTCCCTAGAGAGAAACTGTTGGTAAATGAAACCTCTTAGACCTACACAGGAACATTTTTGCAATATGTCCCTGGCTGTGGAGGGAACAGGGACAGGACAAGGCAAGTTGGTGCTATTTAAACAGGGTCATCAGCCAGTATATGGAATTTTGCCTAAAGAGAAGATTTAGGAATTTAAACAGGGGAAGAGTTTGGGGTTGGTAGAATTACTGGGAAAGGTTTGTATCTTAAACAGGATATAATGCAGATCTTTTATACTGGTAAGGAGGGCAAAGACCCAGTTTGAACTTAAAGATCATTTCTCTTAGTACGTCCTAGTTTTGATCTTTAAATAACAAAGGTCCTATAGTTTAATTTATAAAATCATGCCCTAAAAGCCAGCACAGAACCTTCCTGTGATGCTATTGGAATCAGGGCAGCATGCATAGAGTAAGGGAGGGAGCTAGGAAATTAAAGTGTGATTTTCACAGACATGATTCTGTCATAGTTCTTATTTTCTTTATATGGAATACAAATGCTGATATAGAGTGAAGATTTTCTGTTTTGCATTTTTGTGCTCTTTGATACATTTATTGAGGTCAAATGAAATTTGGTATAGTAGGATTTATTATGAAGTGCTCTCTGAATACAGCTCCATAATTACTCAGCTACATGGTAGTGCATAAAGCTGTAAAACTGCTTAGCCAGACAAGCAATTTATGTGTTACATCGAGGTGTGGATGGCAAAGAATATTAGTTTAATTGGGAGCCAAGATGTAGTAGCCTTAAATCTGAAGAGCTATATGTTTAACATAATGCAGTGAGGCTTTGAAATAAGATACCTAAACTGGGGAGCTGCAGCTTTTGGAATATATAAAAATTAGACATTACTTTCTGACCAAAGATACTAAGTACTATTTTCAAAATAAAGTACAGAATGCAAAGCAGGTGAAAGGGCAAAACCTTTCAACATTGTAAGGTGACAGAAGAGAACATTTCTTCTAGTTCTTTGTTTTAAAAAAAGAAAGAAAATAAAAGGAAAAAAAGTCAAGATAAAAGATAACCAGTAACTATAATTTAGTGGAAGCAGGGATGAGGCAAATTCACAATGAGGTTATGTCCTTGGTGTACCAGTGGAATCTGAAAGGGATTTGGTGAATTTAGCCTGAAGTTTTCTCAGGGAGCAGATTTGGAATGAGGTTAAAAGTGGGTGGCTGTTTGGGTACCAGCACACCACCATGGGTGAAAAACAAATACTCCTTGGCATACATTTGCTCTCTGTCTGATCATAGGCTCTCTTCTGTTTAGCAGGTTCAGGGTCACATGCCTCCGCTCATGATCCCAATTTTTCCACATGACCAGCGGACCCTGGCAGCAGCTGCTGCTGCCCAGCAGGGATTCCTCTTCCCCCCTGGGATAACGTACAAACCAGGTAAGTAGAAGGGATTTCACATTCTTCGGGGAATGCTAAGATCCATATGTTTTTGCTTAGTAATCACAGCAAGCACAGAAGCATATGAAGGAACTATGAATAAAAAGATCATAAAAGCTATTTTAAAGTAAAATTAGAATTGTGAAGGGGGCATGTTAATAAACGAATTGGTTGCTAAAAACTTTTACTTTCTCTTCTTCCACTTGAGTTTGTTCTGAATTCACAGATAAAATGCTGCTTTCCCTCAGGCCTACAAACTTTTGTCAGCTCTCTCTCATACCTTTACCGTGAATAATTGTCTTTGGTTAAAGATACTTTGCTCCTCCTGAGAGCTTTTATACTCTAGGAGAGTGGTCGCATACAGTATAAAATGCTATTATTGTTTGTTGTCTGATTTCTCTTGGAAGAAGAGTTAAAACTAGGCTGATTTAATTAGCTTGCTACTAATAGGTAAAATTCTTTTTGATTTTAGTCTAAATAATGAAGCAGTCAGTTGTATTTTCCTATTCATCTTTGAACCGCAAAAAACAGGACACGTAACCTTGCAGTGAAGTATGTTTTGAGATGATTTAGCAAATGTTATGATTTTTCTTTATTCCTCTGAGTTTACTGGACTCCTGGGGAATTCAATTAGGGGCATAATGGTTTGAAGCTTCTTTCAGAGCATCCTTGTAAACAGGGCTTTAAATGTTTAAAGATATGTTGCCAAAGGAATCCAATGTAAGAAGATAGTCAAGTAAATAAAAAGTCAACCTGAATTTCATTTGTGCATTCTTTGTAACTGACCTCAGCTCAGAAGTAGTGACCTTGTTCTACTCATTAATAATTTCTGTGTCAAGTTCTTTTTAACATATTAACCTGATTATATTAACCACCCAGTCTGAGTGCAACAAATCTGACTGCAGCGGTTTCTTTGTGTATGGGTTTATAAAGTGAACAAAGGTATTTTAATATGCTTAAAGCAGTAATAAAGTATAAATCACTTTACTAAAATTCTCTGTAAGGAATGTTACTAAATAGCGTAAAAACAAACCTAGTGGGGTTTAACATCTATTTTTTGCCATCAATTACTCTTATGCTTTTGGTAGAAAACCCCCTTCCTTGTGAGGAAAGGAAAGATGTCTGTGTCAAAACCCAAATTATTCAAAGAATAGAGATCTTAAGCGATTGGCTAATTTAAGGACTGACTTTCAAAATTCCTCAGCTATAAAGCAGTCAAAACTAGGAGTAACAACGGTTTTTGGGTACCACAGTGAAAGGAAAATTGTGTTACTCAAAGTTAAAAGTTGATTTTTCTAGAGCAGAATTTTTAGAGCAAGTTATATTCTGTGAAATTAGTATCCATATTAAGGACAGGATAATATTTGGTCAGAGAATATCTTTCTGTCAGTGCAGTGGTTCACTTCTTCTCTGACCTCTATAAGTAGTTTTGAACTTTCTTCACCTTGACTTCCTTCAGAATGTTGGTGTAAACTAAGTTTACTGGTTTAACCTGAATCTGAGTTGTTATCCCTACACCAGTTTTGGAATCCTTTTAAATGAACTGTATGTGGAAACTATTTAATTTCCATGTTTTTAAATTTAAAATTCTCCATATTTCAAAATCAGGTTATGGGCCTTATTTTCTTCTAGACACAGATATCAACATAATTGATATGTAACTTTGTTAAGACGATAATACTGTTTTCTTGTTTTCTAACATCTGTATTGCAGTATAATTGCTTTACAATGGTATGTTAGTTTCTGATGTATAACAAAGTGAGTCAGCTATACATATACATATATCCCCATATCTCCTCCCTCTTGCGTCTCCCTCCCACCTCCCTATCCCACCCCTCTAGGTGGACACAAAACACCGAGCTGATCTCCCTGTGCTATGCGGCTGCTTTCCACTAGCTATCTGTTTTACATTTGGTGGTGTATATATATTTCCATGCCACCCTCTCACTTCATCCCAGCTTACCCTTCGCCCTCCCTGTGCCCACAAGTCCATTCTCTACGTCTACGTCTTTATTCCTGTCCTGCCCGTAGGTTCTTCAGAACCTTTTCTTTTTTTTTTTTTAGATTCCATATATATGTGTTAGCATACAGTATTTGTTTTTCTCTTTCAGACTTACTTCACTCTGTATGACAGACTCTAGGTCCATCCAGCTCACTACAAATAACTCAATTTCGTTTCTTTTAAAGGCTGAGTAATATTCCATTGTATATATGTGCCACATCTTCTTTATCCATTCATCTGTCGAGGGACACTTAGGTTGCATCCATGTCCTGGCTATTGTAAATAGAGCTGCAGTGAATATTGTGGTACATGACTCTTTTTGAATTATGGTTTTGTCGGGGTACATGTCCAGTACTGGGATTGCTGGGTCATATGGTAGTTCTATTTTTAGTTTGTTAAGAACTTCCATTTTGTTCTGCATAGTGGCTGTATCAGTTTACATTCCCACCAACACTGCAAGAGGGTTCCCTTTTCTCCACACCCTCTCCAGCATTTATTGTTTGTAGATTTTTTTTTTTTTTTTTTGTGGTACGCAGGCCTCTCACTGTTGTGGCCTCTCCCGTTGCAGAGCACAAGCTCCGGATGCGCAGGCTCAGCGGCCATGGCTCACGGGCCCAGCCGCTCCGCGGCATGTGAGATCCTCCCGGACCGGGGCATGAACCCGTGTCCCCTGCATCAGCAGGCGGACTCTCAACCACTGCGCCACCAGGGAAGCCCTGTTTGTAGATTTTTTGATGATGGCCATTCTGACTGGTTTGAGGTGATACCTCGTTGTAGTTTTTGATTTACATTTCTCTAATGATTAGTGATGTTGAGCATCCTTTCATGTGTTTGTTGGCAACGTGTATACCTTCTTTTGAGGAATGTCTATTTAGGTCTTCTGCTCAGTTTTGGATTGGGTTGTTTGTTTTTTTGATACTGAACTGCGTGAGCTGTTTGTATATTTTGGAGATTAATCCTTTGTCCGTTGCTTCGTTTGCAAATATTTTATCCCATTCTAAGGTTGTCTTTTTGTCTTGTTTATGGCTTCCTTTGCTATGCAAAAGCTTTTAAGTTTCATTAGGTCCTATTTGTTTAGTTTTGTTTTTATTTCCATTACTCTGTGATTTATGTCATAGAGTATTCTGCCTATGTTTTCCTCTAAGACATTTATAGTGTCTGGTCTTACATTTAGGTCTTTAATCCATTCTGCGTTTATTTTTGTGTATAGTGTTAGGGAGTGTTCTAATTTCATTCTTTTACATGTAGCTGTCCAGTTATCCCAGCACCACTTATTGAAGAGGCTGTCTTTTCTCCATTGTGTACTCTTGCCTCCTTTTTCAAAGGTAAGCTTACCATATGTGCATGGGTTTATCTCTAGGCTTTCTATCCTGTTCCATTGATCTATCTTTCTGTTTTTGTGGCAGTACCATACTGTATTCATTATTGTAGCTTTGTAGTATGGTCTGAAGTCAGGGAGCCTGATTCCTCCAGCTCCGTTTTTCTTTCTCAAGATTGCTTTGGCTATTCGGGGTCTTTTGTGTTTCCATTCAAATTGTGAATTTTTTTGTTCTAGTTCTGTGAAAAATGCCATTGGTAGTTTGTTAGGGATTGCATTGAATCTGTAGATGGCTTTGGGTAGTATAGTCATTTTCACAATGTTGATTCTTCCAATCCAAGAACATGGTATATTTCTCCATCTGTTTGTATCATCTTTAATTTCTTTCACCAGTGTCTTATAGTTTTTTGCATACAGGTCTTTTGTCTCCTTATGTAGGTTTCTTCCTAGGTATTTTATTCTTCTTGTTGCAGTGGTAAATGGGAGTGTTTCCTTAATTTCTCTTTCAGAATTTTTATTGTTAGTGTATAGGACTGCAAGAGATTTCTGGGCATTAATTTTGTATCCTGCTACTTTACCAAATTCATTGCTTAGCTCTAGTAGTTTTCTGGTAGCATCTTTAGGATTCTCTATATATAGTATCATGCCATCTGCAAATAGTGACAGTATTACTTCTTTTCTGATTTGGATTCCTTTTATTTCTTTATCTTCTCTTATTGCTGGGGCTAAGATTTTCATGACTGTGTTGAATAATAGTTGTGAGAGTAGGCAACCTTGTCTTGTTCCTGATCTTAGTGAAATGGTTTCAGTTTTTCACCATTGATAATGATGTCGGCTGTGGGTTTGTCATACACGGCCTTTATTATGTTGAGGTAAGTTCCCTCCATGCCTACTTTCTGGAGGTAGGAGGGTTTTTATCATAAATGCGTGTTGAATTTTGTCGAAAGCTTTTTCTGCATCTATTGAGATGATCATAAGGTTTTTCTCCTTCAATTTGTTAATATGGTTTATCACATTGATTGATTTGCATATATTGAAGAATCTTTGCATTCCTGGGGTAAACCCCACTTAATCGTGGTGTATGATCATTTTATTGTGCTGTTGGATTCTGTTTGCTAATATTTTGTTGAGGATTTTTCCATCCATGTTCATCAGTGATACTGGCCTGTAGTTTCCTTTTTGGTGAGATCTTTGTCTGGTTTTGGTCTCGGGGTGATGGTGGTCTCGTAGAATGAGTTTGGGAGTGTTCCTCCCTCTGCTATATTATGGAAGAGTTTGAGAAGGATAGGTGTTAGCTCTTTTCTAAATGTTTGATAGAATTCACCTGTGAAGCCATCTGGTCCTGGGCTTTTGTTTGTTGGAAGATTTTTAATCACAGTCTCAATTTCAGTGCTTGTGATGGGTCTGTTTATATTTTCTATTTCTTCCTGCTTCAGTCTCGGAAGGTGGTGCTTTTCTAAGAATTTGTCCATTTCTTCCAGGTTTTCCATTTTATTGGCATATAGTTGCTTGTAGTAATCTCTTATGATCCTTTGTATTTCTGCAGTGTCAGTTGTTACTTCTCCTTTTTCATTTCTTATTCTGTTGATTTGAGTCTTCTTCCTTTTTTTCTTGATGAATCTGGCTAATGTTTCATCAATTTTGTTAATCTTCTTAAAGAACCAGCTTTTAGTTTTATTGAGCTTTGCTGTTGTTTCCTTCATTTCTTTTTTATTTATTTCTGATCTGATCTTTATGATTTCTTTCCTTCTGCCAACTTTGGGGTTTTCTTGTTCTTCTTTCTGTAATTGCTTTAGGTGTAAGGTTAGGTTGTTTATTTGAGATGTTTCTTGTTTCTTGAGGTAGGATTGTATTGTTATAAACTTCACTCTTAGAACTGGTTTTTCTGCGTCCCATAGGTTTTGGGTCATCATGTTTTCATTGTCATCTGTTTCTAGGTAGTTTTTGATTTCCTCTTTGATTTCTTCAGTGATCTCTTGGTTATTAACTGGTGTATTGTTTAGCCTCCATGTGTTTGTATTTTTTACAGTTTTTTTCCTGTAATTGATATCTAGTCTCATAGTGCTGTTGTTGAAAAAGATACTTAATATGATTTCAGTTTTCTTAAATCTATTGAGGCTTGATTTGTGACCCAAGATATGATCTATCCTGGAGAATGTTCCATGAGCACTTGAGAAGAGAGTGTATTCTGTTGTTTTTGGATGGAATGTCCTATAAATATCAATTAAGTACATCTTGTTTAATGTGTCATTTAAAGCTTGTGTTTCCTTATTTATTTTCATCTTGGATGATCTGTCAATTGGTGAAAGTGGGGTGTTAAAGTCCCCTACTATGATTGCGTTACTGTCAATTTCCCCTTTTATGGCTTTTAGCATTTTCCTTATGTACTGAGGTGCTCCTATATTGGGTGCATAAATATTTACAACTGTTTTATCTTCTTCTTGGATTGATCCCTTGATCATTATGTAGTGTCCTTCTTAGTCTCTTGTAATAGTCTTTTTTTAAAGTCTATTTTGTGTGATATGAGAATGGCTACCCCAGCTTTCTTTTGATTTCCATTTGCATGGAATATCTTTTTCCACCCCCTAACTTTCAGTCTGTATGTGTCCCTAGGTCTGAAGTGGGTCTCTTGTAGACAGCATATATATGGGTCTTGTTTTTGTAGCCATTCAGCCAGTCTATGTCTTTTGGTTGGAGCATTTAATCCATTTACATTTAAGGTAATTATCGATATGTATGTTCCTATTACCATGTTCTTAACTGTTTGGGGTTTGTTATTGTAGGTCTTTTCCTTCTCTTGTGCTTCCTGCTTCTCTAGAGAAGTTCCTTTAGCATTTGTTGTAAAGCTGGTTTGGTGGTGCTGAATTCTCTTAGCTTTTCCTTGTCTGTAAAGGTTTTAATTTCTCCGTTGAGTTGAATCTGAATGCGATCCTTGCTGGGTAGAGTAACCTTGGTTGTAGGTTTTTCCCTTTCATCACTTTAAATATGTCCTGCCACTCCCTTCTGGCTTGCAGAGTTTCTGCTGAAAGATCAGCTGGTAACCTTATGGGGATTCCCTTGTATGTTATTTGTTGCTTTTCCCTTGCTGCTTTTAATATTTTTTCTTTGTATTTAATTTTTGATAGTTTGATTAATATGTGTCTTGGTGTGTTTCTCCTTGGATTTATCCTGTATGGGACTCTCTGTGCTTCCTGGACTTGATTGACTATTTTGTTTCCCATATTAGGGATGTTTCCAACTATGATGTCTTCAAATATTTTCTCAGTCCCTTTTTTTTTTCTCTTCTTCGGGGACCCCTATAATTCGAATGTTGGTGCATTTAATGTTGTCCCAGAGGTCTCTGAGACTGTCCTCAATTGTTTTCATTTTTTTTTCATTATTCTTCTCTGTGGTAGTTATTTCCATTATTTTATCTTCCAGGGCACTTATCCGTTCTTCTGCCTCAATTATTCTACTATTGATTCCTTCTAGAGAATTTTTAATTTCATTTATTGTGTTGTTCATCATTGTTTGTTTTCTCTTTAGTTCTTCTAGTTCTTTGTTAAACGTTTCTTATATTTTCTCCATTCTATTTCCAAGATTTTGGATCATCTTTACTTTCATTATTTTGAATTCTTTTTCAGGTCGACTGCCTATTTCCTCTTCATTTGTTTGGTCTGGGGGAATAATACTGTTTTTTATGGGGGAAGATATTGTTATATAGTCAGTGAGTTTGGACCATTTTATAAAATGTCTTCTCACACAGTATCACTGAGATTGCAGTATGTAAGTAAGGAGAATCTAGACATTGAGGCAATATTTTGCAGTAGTGAGTTACCCCCGCTGAACAGCATCTGTGAAGCATAGAGTAGTGTCTTGGGGTAGCAAAGCTGGATTTGATTATGTTGGCTAAAACCTGTTGTTTAGGGCAGGACAGCGGATTTGGACATGTACGATGATTTTTAATCACAAGCAAGCCTGGTAAAAAAGTTATTATCTGGCGACCCCTAAGTTATGTCAGAGAACTGAATTAACCAGAACCCTAAATTCTTAAATACTTTGGCTAATTCAGGTTTTATTGTATATAAAAATTATACTTTAAAAGGATTAAAATTATATGTTCATATGCTACTGGGAGAGACATTCCATACTTAGGAGACAGTCTATGCAGTGTTCTTGTCATTCACAGAAACTGGGAAAGGAGAATACTGTTTGAATGGTGTCTGGACAAGGAAAACTTTTTTGCCCCAAACTGAGCTATAGCTATAATTTCACTTGTGAGATAATGACTGAAATTTTAGAGGAGTAGTGTTGTCACATATAAAAGCCTTGAAATGGTGGTGTAACTTTATAGTTTGATCCCCTAAGCAAGAAGAAGAATAAGTGCTACGTTGGTTTTTAATGAATTACAAAATAAATTGCTCTCTTTTTGCTCTTTTTTCACCTTCCCATAACCTGAAACAATTCCATAGTGTTTGTGCCTTCGACTGATTGAATAATTATCTTCATTTCCAGAAAGCAAGGACCACCTTGGGCTGATTTTTCCTGTTAAAGTTGACTGTTTCTGAATCCATATTAGTACATTCTAAACAAATATATTTAGGGATATCAACCTTCTCCTCTTCAGATAATTTGACCCATTATTCTGGACATTTCAGGGCCCCCATGGGTAGTGAACACCAAGCAAGCTCTCCCACTCCGGTGAGTTGCTGAGGAGACATGTTGCTGACCGGGATTGTACAGTTTCAGGGGAACATCTATCAAAATAATCTCTGCTGAAATTCTTTTATTGAGTTGTAATCCCTAATTAAACCCCACCTATTAAAAAAAAAAAAAAACTCGTTCTCTAATTAGAGACATCTTTCTAAAAAGGAACTTATCAGGGCCCAGAACATAAACCAGAGAAGTTTGGTTGCTTTGCTCTTTCACATCATGATGCTGAGAGATATAGCAATCCAGGGTAAGATGAATACAATTGAGTACCTATGACTGAGAAAACTAAAAGATTAAGCCTCTTTCGTAGCTGCCAATGTGTATATCAGAGTGATTGAATTGACTGTAAAATAAAAACACTGGATAGCATCCTTTGTGTGCCAGGGATGATGCAGCTGACCCATGGACTTCGTGTAGTTGGGATTTTTAAAATGATTGCTGCTGGAGTAGCACCCTTAAAGTTTCCCAGGAGATCCTAGGAGTAGGATGTCTGCCTCCTCATGACTCCTACACTTACTTACTATTTATAATATGATAACAGCTAAAGCTTATTGAATAATTACTTTGTGCCAAACACTGTGTTAAATATTTTACACTATTTTATTTAATTCTTACTTGAACACATCACTTAACCTTGCTGAGCCTCTCATTTTTGTCATCTAAAAAAATATGTCATGAGTTGTCCGCTGCTCAGCATGGGTGTGAAGATTAAATTTGTTAAAGTGTATGAAAGTTATTTGAAAATTCTAAAACGCTATGTTTGGGGATAAAGTCTGACCATGAAACTAAGTAAATTTAACTACATTAAACTGCATTCTTATCCATTAGGAATGTGGTCCCAAAACCGAGCTTTTGACTGAGATATATTGCCTCTCTGCCTGATGACCAAAAGCAATTTTACTAGTATACCTGCTGTTTCTTTAAGAAAAAAATTGTGGTAAAATATACATAAAATAATATTTATTATTTTAACCATTTTTCAATGTACAACTCAGTGATATTAATACATTTGCAGTTTTTTGTAACCATTACCATTATCTATACCACAAACTTTCAATCATCTCCAACAAAAACTCTGTGGCCATTAAACAATAACTCTCCCTATCCTCCTACCCTGAATCCCTAGTAACCTCTATTTCACTATTTTTCTATATGAATTTGCCTATTCTAGGTACTTCATATAAATGGAATCATACAATATTTGTCCCTCTGCATCTGGCTTATTTCACTAAGCATAATGTTTTCAAGGTCCATCCATATTGTAGTATGTATCAAAAGTCCATTCTTTTTTATGGCTGAATAATATCCCATTGTATATATATATCTACGTCTATATATTTGTTTGTTTATCCATTCATCTGTTGATGGATATTTCTGTTGTTTCCACATTTTGGCTATTGTGAATAATGCTGCTGTGAACATTGGTATACAAATACCTGTTTGTGTCCCTGCTTGCAGTTCTTTTAGATATACACGTAGGAATGGAATTGTTGTATCATATGGTAGTTCTATGTTTAGCCCTTTGAGATACCATCAAACTGATTTCTATATGGGCTGCACCTTTTACATTCCCACCAGTAATGCAAGAGTGTTGCAATTTCTTTATATCCTAACCAATACTTGTTATTTTCCATTTTTTAAAAAAAATTATAGCCATCCTAGTAGATGCGAAGTGGTGTCTCACTGTGGTTTTGTTTTTCATTTCCCTGATGATTAATGATTTTGAGCATCTTTTCACGTGCCTATTGGAAATTTGTATATCTTCCTTGGAAATGTCTAAGTACATTGCCTATTTTTGAATTGGGTTGTTTGTTTTGTCTTTATTGAGTTTCAGGAGTTCTTATATATTCTAGATATTAATCCTGTATCAAATATATGATTTGCAAGTTTTTTTTCTCATTTTGTAGGTCGTCTTTTCACTTACTCGATAGTATCCTTTGATGCACAAAATTGTTTAATTTTGATGAAGTCTGATTTATCTATTTTTTCTTTTGTTGCCTGTGCTTTTGCTGTCATATCCATGAAATCATTGCCAAATCCAAAGATTTACTCCTATGTTTTCTTCTAAGAGTTTTATAGTTTTAGTACTTAAGTTTAGGTCTTTGATCCATTCCAGTTAATTTTTATATATGGTATAAATTAAGGGTCCAACTTCATTCTTTTGCATGTGGATATCAGTTTTTCCAGCACCATTTGTTGAAAAGATGTCTTTTCCCCAATGAATGGTCTTGGTACCCTTGTAAAAAATCAATTAACTATATGTAAGGGTTTATTTCTGGGCTCTCTATTCTGTTTCATTAGTCTATATATCTGTTCTTATGCCAGTATCATACTGTTTTAATTACTCTAACTTTGTAGTAAATTTTGAAATCAGAAAGTATGAGTCTTCCAACTTTATTTGTCTTTTTCAAAATTGTTTGGGCTATTGGGGCCCCATGCAATTCCATATAAATTTGAGGATTGGCTTCCATTTCTGTAAAAAAAGATGATTGGAATTTTGGTAGAGATTTCACTGAGTCTGTAGATTGCTTTGTTGATCTTAACAATGTGAAGTCTTCCTGTCTATGAACATGGATGCCTTTCTATTTATTTAGATCTTTAAAAATTTCTTTCAGAAATGTTTTATAGTTTTTCAGTGTACAAGTCTTTGCCTCTTTAGTTAAGTTTATTCCTAAGTATTTGATTCTTTTAGATGCTATTGTAAGTAGAATTGCTTTCTTAACTTCCTTTTGGATTGTTCATTGCTAGTATATAGAAACACAGTTGATTTTTGTGTGTTAATCTTCTACCCTGAAACTGCTGAATTTATTTATTAGCTCTTGTAGCTTTCTTATGAATTCTTTGGAATTTTCTACATATAGGACCACTTCATATGCAAATAGACATAGTTTTACCTATTTTTACCTAGTTTTACCTGTTTGCCTCTTTCTTTCTCCCTTCCTCCCTTCCTTCTTTATCCCCTCCCTCCCTCCTTCCCTCCCTTCCTCCCTCTCTCTCTTCTTTCTTTCTTTCTTTCTAGTACTAACTAGAACTTCTAGGACAGTGTTGTATAGCAACAGTAAAAGTGGGTATAATAGTCCCCGATCTTAGTAGAAAAGCTTTCAGTCTTTTACCACTGAGTGTGATGTTAGCTGTGGGTTTTTCATAAATACCCTTTATCATGTTGATGGACTTTCCCTCTATTCCTAGTTTTTTCTGAGAATTTTTATCATGAAAAGATGTTGGATTTTGTCAAATGCCTTTTCTGCATCAATTGAGATGATCATGTGGGTTTTTCCCCCATTGTTCTATTAATGTTATGTATTGCATTGATTTTTTATTTTTAATGGTGAACCACCCTTGCATTCCTGGGATAAATCCTACTTTGTCATGGTGAATAATCCTTTTGATATGCTGTTGGATTCAATATGCTAATATTTTGTTGAGGATTTTAATATTCATACAGAATATTGGTCTATAATTTTCTTTTCCTGTGATGTCTTTATCTGGCTTTGTTATCAAGTTTACACTGGCCTCATTACCTCAGAGTTAGGAAGTGTTTCCTCCTCAATATTTTTGAAGATTTTGTAAGGATTAGTGTTAATTTTTATTAAATATTCAGTAGACTTTATTGGTGAAGCCAAAAATTCAGTCCAGGAATTTTCTTTATTGGGAGGTTTTTGATTACTGATTCAATCTCTTATTATGGGTTTGTTTATATTATCTATTTCTCCTTGAGACAGTTTACATAATTTGTATGTTTCAAGGAATTTGTCCATTTCTTCTAGATTGTCTAATTTGCTGATGTACAGTTGCTACCTAATACTTCTTTTTAATTCCTTTGTTTCAGTTAGCATTTATTGAGCACCACTTATTTGCTGATATCTATATATATAAATGTATATGTATACATGTATATGAATATACATATATATTCTCATTTAATTTTTATAACAACTCTAAGATATAAGTGGCATTATCTATATTTTGTTAAAAGAAAAAAAGAAACTAAAAGTCAAAGAAGTAAATTAACTCTTTCCAAACTTTCACATCTAGAAATTAGTGGAGGTAGAATTCAGACTGAAATTCTGAATATTTGACATTTTATACTCTTGCAGGCATGATCTAAGTGTGTAAGATATGAAGAAAAGTCTAGCTTTTGTGAGTGTGTGTGTATAAAAAATGTGATTTATATGTATGGGATTATCTAGATGACATCTTGTGAAGCTAGCCATTTCTAGCTCTTCTTGACTATTTAAAACAGAGGCATGTACCACTATTGCTGGAATACTTTATTAATTAAATCCATCTACTTGAAATCAAAGCATTTCTGAGGTTCTTCAGGTTAGTACTCCCCTTTTTAAATAAGAGTGGTGAGGTCCAAGAAGGAACTATATATGCTCACCTGTATAAACTAACCTAGTTTTATGGTGATTGAGATTATTTTAACTGTGCCCTCCTTCATATATGGAGGCTATATCATTGGTGAGTTACTAAGTCATGAACTTTAAGTTGTTATTTTAAGTTAATTTCTTGTAACGAGGATACATGTATATCATTTTGTCCATACTCACTTATTTAATTGCTATTGTGACAAATCCCATGATTTTCATATGATTAGCCAAGAGTTTGGATGCATCTATGAAATAAGTAAAGAAATTAAGATTGATCCTTGATTCTTAGCTTCTTTAAAGGTATGAAAAACAATGCAGATGCTCTTAGAAAAAGTCTTGAGATCAAGACTCTTCTCATCATTGGTCTATTCTTTGATGAATAGAGGAGAAGTTTAGCAGGAGAAATAAGAGCATGGTGATCTCAGCAATATATACTATGATCCATGGCAATTTTTTTCTCCAATTGTTCTCAGAACAAATTAAAGATTTTGTTTTCTTTTTAAGATTCTAAACGTGTCACTCATTGCCTACTAACTTTTGCTGCAGTGTGCTGTCTCACAAAGATAAATTCAGATTGATTATGGCATTCCCTCAGAATACAGAAAAGTTATAATATTTTGCTATTCTGAATACATGCATCCAGGCAAGATGCAATGTGGCATGTCCAAGTCTATACTGTTGGCTGTAATTGAAATATTTCCATATTGTAGCAAAAATGATAATAGCTCATAAAAGTGGGGTGTATCTATGAGTTATCTGGCAACTCAAATAACTTACCATCATCCTGTGATACGACCAGACAATGATCTGTGAGATGAGGGATGTGTAGTATATCTTTCTTCTGTTTTGGAGGGTGGAAAATAAGGTATGAGACTTTGAGCCAGTAACTGAAGAATCTTTGAGTCCTGTCTCCTAGTTTAACGTATTTTTCTTCTCTACCCCTCCCAAACTCTCTAAATAGGTTAATATCTGAAGTTAGTACCTCAGAAGACTGCAACCATCCCAGTCCCTCGTCTTTCTGAGGAATCAAAGTAAAGGGACAGAATTTTACCCATGGGATTTTTGACTTTTTAATAAAAGTGAAGTTTGTATCCAAATTACACAAACTAGGAGTATTCTTGCAGGAGGTAGTCTGAGTCTAATGGGTCTTAGGTTCATGATACAAGCTCCTCCTTTTCCTGTGTTTAAGTCTTAATAAGTTTCGGCTTCCTTTCGGTTTCCCTGAAAATTAGAAAATATACTTCCTGTCATTCAGGGACTCTTGCTGTGGAGCTGCTTTGATCCCAAAGCAATGTTGGTTATTGTGGCAAGTGAAACTAATGTCAGGCAAATGTCCTATAGGCTGTAACTCCTGTTTCATATTTGCTCTGTAAGCTCCAGATAAAAATAATCAGTTGGAAAACCTAGAAGCCTGGAAAGATGGATTTATGTAATGGGCATTATTTCCCAAATTGGCATTTGGAGGTTGTCTACTTATACTAGAGGTAGCAAGAGCCAGATTACAGTAGTGCCTAAAACCAACCTGTTTCAACAGGCTTCATCTTCTTTTGTACAGATTTAAAGAGAATGGGTCCTCACGCAAGCATTTCAAATCCAGAGACAAATTTGAAAAAAATTGCTACAACATGTTGACTGATTCCTTGCCAAGTCAGCCACTGAGAACTTTTTCTTGATCGACTCTTACACAGAGACAATTAAAGGCGAGGGGGAGGGGGGGAAAGCTTGTAACTTTTTAAAAGAATTAAACTTCACAGTACTCTAAATCCCTCTCCCTCTTAAATCTTCTCTTCTACTTTTAACCCCCCTCTTCTTCACCCTTACTTCTCCCTCTCTGGCCTTTTCCTTTTTCTCTCTCTTCTGATCATTCCCTGTGATATACTCAGTTGCTCTAATGTATTCATTTTTACTTTTGGTATTGATACAATATGTTCTGGAGACATAGCTTTCCAAAGATTATATTCAGATATACAGATTCAAACCAGCAAAAAGGTTAAAAACATTTTAAAAATATGCTTATCAGCAGTGGAAAGAAAGCTGTTTGTAGCCAGCAGGTGAGCTGGAGAGTACTACAGGGTGTGGTAGAGATGGTAATAAATTAACTGGCAAGCCAAAAACTATAAAAAAAAAACAACCAGCTATTTCATAGCATAGAAGCATGACAGCTATGAAAAAAGGAGTGCCCCAGGGAATTCTTTTAGAGTTTGATTTTTTAAAATATGTTTGACATGAAAAATGTTTTAGTACAAATAAAACAACAACTGGTATTAAACTTACAGGGAGGAGGGTTATGGTTTAGAGTTAGTATGAATAAGGCATGATATTTAAAGAAAGAACAGCTCTAAAATGTTCTGAGAGGCAGCCCATGTTGATGGTTGGAATGGTGATTTTTTTTTCTCTATTTTTGAAGCATCATTAATTCAGCATCGTTTTGTGATTTTTTTAACCTGATAAGATGTCAACCAAAGAAATACTGTTTGACTTAGATTAGGATATTCTTTCTTCAGATAATTTAGTTTAAATATCAAGAGGATCAGTTGAATTATTTAAGCATAAAGCGGCAGTCATTTACCATAAAAAATAATTTGGCCTAGTTATCTTTTTTAAAAAGCTCATGTAGCACTGCAAACCAAAATCAACCTCATGGAAGGGGAAAAACAAGATCAGATATTTTGAACATTACTCCATAGGAGACTAGCACAGTATAGTGTTAGTGAATGCATTGTAGCAGCGCTCCATATGCAATCAGAAGCCAATTGTTACTGGACTGTGTACAAGCGCACACTGTGCTCAATGGTCTGATGAGGTATTATGGATATGATGCAAAGAGACTGTGTAGATTAGAAGCTTACAATTTGTTAAAAGTGAAAGCAACTTAACATTTACATTGGGCCAGCTGAGTGGAACTTCATGTGGCAAACAGGATGAGTTCCAACGAACCAGGGGCACCAGGAAGGCTCCAGGTATTAGTGTCCACGCAGAAAAAAAGGGGTTTTATTGCTTTCTAGTTGACTACCTTTATTACTGTGATTCTTTCTATACTTTTCATTATTATATTCAGCTTTTAGTGTGGAAAAGTTCATGCAAAACAGCATGATTATTGTAAATGTCAAAAATGTGTGGAGGAACAGCCTATTAAAATATAGCCTAGAGACAGTACATAACACTGACTTTAAATAAGTAGCTGAAGTCAAAGTGATACTCCATGAAATCACTGATATTGTATAATTTATCCATAAGTATTAATTTTGATTTCAATTGCCACTATCACAATACATTCCTCATCACTTTCTCTTGGTTCTTCAGGTTGTTCGCTTCATACAGCCTATGTTCTTAGGTCACAGAAGGTACTTCAGCCCCCCTGTTTAGGAGTGGTCTGGAGCCAGAAACACATTAAGATGTAGCATTGATCTCTGCTAAACCATGCTCAATCTCGACCAGACATTTAATGCAGATATCACATGTAAAATGTGTGTTTATTTAATCAAATCATCATCAGAGAATAAGTGATGGGTGCCTAGTGTGTGTGCATGATTCTGTACTAGGTTCCACCGGAAGTTAGTGCAGAAAAACATAGTTTCCACTCTGTTTGGGATACCAGGCGTTTCATAGAATGTTGGCAGATAAGATTAGCTTCTCTCTTACCCCTATCAAATTAAAGAGGTTGCATTTAATTTTTTTCCTCTATTTTTTATAAAATAAACATTAGGGTTATGGACAGTCAGTAATTCTTAATCTTTTTTGGACTGTAATACTCTGCCTTGCCTACCAAGGCAAAACGTTTTGTTGTTTTAATGTAAAAGCCTTAATGCTTTCTCAGTGAACTGAATGTCAGCCTGGCTTTAAGATATTTTTTTACTCTTAAAAAAATGATGTATTACAAGATTTGTAATGGAGTGAACATGCTTGACTTGCACATTTAATTTTTTTAACATCACATTCATGTTTTGCCAGTTTGCCTACCAGCTATCTGTTAACAAAAAGTTCCAAGGCAGCAGTGCAAGTCTGTGCCCAACTAAGCCTTTTGTTTCTGCAGATGTTTGGGCTTAGAGCAATGTTGTAAAGCTCCGGCAATCCAAGGACCATGTTTGTACTTGTCTGCTGTGATTCCCTGTTCATTGTCTAAACCTGTATGCATTGTTCTTTCCGACAGGTGATAACTACCCTGTACAGTTCATTCCATCAACAATGGCAGCTGCTGCTGCTTCTGGACTCAGCCCTTTACAGCTCCAGGTGAGTGCCAGAAGAAAAAAATGTGTGATCCGAGCCAGTACTTTAGTGGAAAACTGCTAACCAGCTGTATGCTAAATAATGGCCTGGATATTAAATAATTTTTTAAGCATAGCCTAGAAGGATTAACACCTTATGTACTTACCATACTGCAAATAGAAGAGAAAACTGTCAGTGTCAATATTTTTAAAGGAAAAATGACATTAGGACTCAGTACTGTATGTTCTCGATCAGGTAAGTTAATGGTTTTACAATTTTTTATGGCTGGTTGTTATGGTTGTTATTGGGTATGTAAGCTTTTTCCTTATCAATTCTTCGTCCACGTCTCCATTCATGTCCAATTAGCTTTTACACATAAGCATCAAAACAGAAAACAATGTTGGATATTTTCCTTCTTGCAGCTCATGGAATAGGGGGTTGTTATTACCAAGTTACTTTAACTATTTGGAAAATGTGAACACTTTGCTCCTGAATATGTGTATTCTCGTCCTCATCCTCATGCCAGGTCAAAAGTCTGGGCATGGTGTCTGACCAAATTCTGGGTTAGTGTTCTTTACCTATGGAACTAAAATTGGAGAGAAAGTGTTTTGGAAGCTAAATTAAAAAATCACTTGTACCTTCTCTTCTTCATAGTAAAATGGTGCGGGGGGGGTGGTTAACAATAGGACTAAGTAATCTTTATACCCTTCTAGCACTGCCATCTTAATGGGAAATTGACTTTAAATATGAGTGTATATTTTAACAAAAACAAAAAGATAATATCATTAAAATAATGGTTAAACCTTCAGTATTTGAACATTTAGAAAATGTATGGTAACTTGAATTTCAATACAGTGGATAGAGATAGTTTTTATTCTTATAATTTACTGTGATTTTTTTTGAATTTTCTTAAATAGTCTAGGGAATAGCATCTAACTAGGCATTTTTGTTTCTTCTTTGCTGTTACTCATATGACTTGAACGTAAAAAATGTACAGATATTTTACCGTGAAAAAGTATCATTTTGAGTATCTTCAACTGGGTCTACAAATAAAGAATTTTTGCAGTACTTTGAGAAGTTTTTGTCATAAGCCTCATCCAGAAAGTCTTGAAGATGTTGTCCATTATGGACTGCCTAGCAGAGCTAGACATTTTGCCTAATGAAAGCAGCAACGCTACCTCTCTTCTAAACCCTCACCTTCTCTACTACTGACAGGGGAACTTACTGCAGTTGGTAAAAATATAAAAAGAAACCTCACTCATAATCAATCTAATCTATTTCTCCTTTTTTCATAGCTATGCTATCGCGTGTCTTCTTGAGTCAGAGGCAAAAATAAGAAAGCAGTTTGATCCTATAATCAAGTTTCTGTGAAAGAGAGTATCTGGGTCCTAAACCTACTTTTATTCTTTGGTGTGGTCAAGACCCTGGGTTTAGAAATACGTGTTCTGTTTCATGAGTTCTGACAGTATGTTTTGTCTTTTTTTTTTTTTTTTTCTGAATATGCTACTAAACAGAAAGGTCATGTCTCCCACCCACAAATTAACCCAAGGCTAAAGGGCCTAAGTGACCGTTTTGGCAGGAGTTTGGACACCTTTGAACATGGTGGTGGCCACTCTTACAACCACAAACAGATTGAGGTATGAATACTTCCATTGGTGCTTCATTGGGTGGGGGACTGGATTGTTCAGTCATATTCTAGGCTTTTTTTAAAAAGTAGCAAACAACCTAAACACTAAAACATAATCTCTCCCTTTTTCTCATTCCTAAGGAGGCTCATTTTTGCTCCTTTTTCTTTCAGAGAAAAAGGCAAACCCCAGACCAACGCCTCTGAAATACATTGTTTATTGCTATATATTTAAGCAAATTCTTTACATTATGAGTGCTTTCAAAACCATCTTTATTTCCCTTACTCTTTTTTTTAATGTATAATGCTGTATAGTAGTTAAAAAACACTTAAACATTAAAAGAAAAAAAAACTCATTTGACCATGTAACAACCCTATGGAGTTGATAAAACATAATTCTGCTTTCACAGACAAAACAATGGAGGTTCAGAGAGGTCAGGTTATTTAACCAAGGTTACGAAATATTCTTGGAGTCAGAGTTATTATCCAGGATTTCTAACTCTACCAAATTCAGGTTTTCAAATTTAGTTTTCTCTGGCTGAAGTGAGGTTGGGTGCCTGGGCCTGACATAAACTACTATAGTAGCTCCTTCATATGTAACTTTCAATAAAGCTCTTTGTTGTTTTTGTGGGATATTCTTACTACATGGGAGAGGATGGCTCATACGGCTCTTTTGAAAACCAAACCCCTTTCTCCTATAGGGACCCAGTCCTCCTCTCTCCATTATCATGCTTAATTCCTCTCCTGTATCATTGGAGTACCTCTCGGGGTACTATCAGATGCTGGAGGGTTGCTAGCTATCTGTTGAGTCACAAAAAAAGGAGACAGGTTATCTCACACTGAAATACACTTTAACTTTCTGGGTTAGATCTAATACTACATTTATGTTCTAACCTAGGATGGTAAACCCAGTTTAAAAAGAAGAAAACAATTACATCTAACAAAGTTGTATATTCAGCTCCTATTGGCTCTGCCTGTCTATACATATCAACTACTATGTGATCAATAAAGTGTCCCTTTGACATTATCTTCTCTGTTGCTTTTAAATCTGCATTTTTGGAAAATGATAGAGAAAGCTCACTTCTAAGAAGAAGGAAGAGGACAAGATCAAAGGACACCTTGGAAGTAGCCTAAGGAGGAGTTCAGACCTTGTTGCTTGCCTTCTTCCTTTCCCTTTCCCTTTGATTATAAGAAGTATATAGGGGGTTTCCACCCAGACATGACAAGGCATATACTGTTAGAATATCTGCTGTCTTCTGTACAGCCGGAAGGGATGTCTTTTCTAAGGCTTTCTTTTGGCTGTAGAGAAGGTGCCATATTTCTGGACGTTCTAAAAATCTACTGTGCTTAGGATTGGCAAGCAGTGAGATAACTGGACGTTAAGAACGAGCCTTTCTGTGTGATGACAGTTAGCAAGCTTACCTACACAGGACAGGTACTTTGTTAAATTTTTAAGTGCTTGAAAGAATGTAAAAGCAAGTGGCCTTGGCTCAAATTAAAAACTTCCTCTCCTCTTGACTTTTATTTTCTCTTGAGGTGTTGGGTTCTATCCCATCAACCTTCCCTTAGCCAGTTTTCTACCCAGTGTCTTCTTTTACTAATTTTCACTTAGGTTGACTTCTCTTCCCCCCACCATCACAGACCTCTGATGCTATCAAATCTGGCTTCTGTTGGGTTTCTGGAAACCATGATGTCATATATGTGAGTGCCAGATCCGTGTAGTGCTGTAGCAATGCGGATCTAGGAGCACAACATATGCCACATGCCTGCCACTTTAATGAGACTAAATACAGAATCTGGTAAGGCAGGGGGCCCTCATAGCTTTGCAGTGTAAGTTTGGGGTGGTTTGAGAGTTTCCTGGGTTTTGTTGTTGTTTTTTTATTCTTGCTCTGTTCTCTAGCTTCCACTTTTTGTACCTTTCCTTGCATGTCAGGAAACCTTTGCTTAGAAAAGATTGACCTGGTTTGAAAGGCAGGTTTCTCAAACTATCCTGGTATGAGTATAGCATGTTTATTGGGACTTCCATGAACTGCACAGTGGACACCCATATCTAACCTGCTATAGACACTAACATTTTAAATCTTGAGCAAAAGTAGAGAGAAAATTTAATAATATCTTGCTTTATTGATTTTAAAGTCTACTTTCTTTTCTAGCCAGGGTTTTCTCCATTCCTTTGACAAGCTAAATGTCACAGCTGTGTCAACTGTGGATAGGATTATGATAAATTGTGGATACTAAGCATTACAATTATGTTAATAGGTTTTATTTCTAATCAGAGATTCTTAGGAAGAAAGACCATAACACATATATACCACCACCACCTCCACACACACCCTGCTGCATTGCTCAGAAATGGTTCTCTCTACCTGATGTACAGTTAACTTGTCCTTCAAAGGTTGTCACTTTTAACATTAATGAGCCTGGGTAATCTTAACAGTATAGTTATACTCTGGAAGCCTGAAATTTTGTTATCAGGTAGAGAAAAGGTATTTAAAGTGGAGAGATCCTCCTTACGTTAGTATATTCCAGTTCTTTCTTTCTTTAAAATAAGAAAGACACAAAAGTTTTTTTGCTTTTTGGTTTTTTTTTGGTACTCCGTGCTGATCTAAGGCATAGTTTTCTCTGCCTCAGGGGCACGATATTAGGAGAGAGAAGGCCAAAGAATGCTATTTTTAGTTGAACAGTTCAGCAGATGGAGGCATGAATACTCATATATCTGAAGGTTGAGGGGCTTGAACCATTAATTTTGATAATGTATTTAACCCTTGGAACAATCAGAAACTGTAACTCTAAGGTTACAGTGCTTTTGACCTTTAGAGAACAGAGGGCACTTGCTACAGTAAACAATATATTATATTTCTACTTATTCCAGTTCTCTACCCGTATAAATTTCAGGACCAGTTGCCATTTGCTTTCCTCAGCTATGTTAGCATTGGTCCTTCAAGTAAGTCAAAAGGGGGGGACCAGTATAATGAGGCAGTCATGTAAATATGGCCTTTAAATAGCTATGATGTTAGATTGTTCTGAAGAAATATTGTCTCAGAAACTAAGCTCAGAATGACACTTTTTTTTAAACGAAAGAGTGATTTTAATGTACTGATTCATTTTTTGTTGTTACTTTCAATGTGATAGGTACCTAAAGTAATTTGGTTTTGTTTTTTAATTGGAAGTAATGTTGCCTCATAGTTTATATTAAATACAATCTGGTACCATATCATGCAAAGTAATGCACCTGTCTCATGCTTTCTTATTAAATGATGCATGCTTCTCTTTAGCAAATACAACAGCTAAATATCACACAGTTTAAGAATTTCTAATTAAAATATCTCCACATGTCAGCATATTGGTAATGTATTATTTTAATCCATCTATTTTGTTTATGAAACAGTGACATATGTTTAGATTGTGAAATACATGAGCCTTAAAAATCACTTTATTGAAGAAAATTAATTCCTACAATACTGTCTCGGTAATGTGTTCACTCACCCAGTCAGTCATTGGTGGCACTGCCAGTCTTAATGTAGAGTAGACACACTTACTAGTTTTATCTGTGTAACAGTCTTGGAATGAAGCAATAACAGTTCTTTTTCTTAGTTCCAAACGATAGGGTTTTCTTCCTTTACTTTTTTTTTAACTCATTAATTCAAACCTGTCCCCCCAAAACACTTTTTGTTGCTTTTTTTTTTTTTTTTAATACAGTGAAGGATGGGACTGAGTGTATGAATAAGGGATTCTGAGAGACCAATCAAAATTAGAAACAAGCTAGTTACCTTTTCAAAGTTAGACATAGTAATTTGTTTGTCAGCAGGGAGATGTTTGGGTCAGCCCTGAAATAAAGTGACTGTCAGCAGTTATTCCTACAAGACAAGTAATTTCACTCAATGTATTACTGACAGATTGCTCACCTCTCTGAATCACCAGAGAAAACAAACTTAATATTGTTACAGGCAGAGTTTCTGTCTTCATTAGCTGCAGAGAATGATTTTTATCTAGCATTCAAAGACTACCAAGCTTTAGTTGGAACATATTTTAACCAAGTTCTTATAATGACAGTATGGGTGGTAGCCTAAATGAAAGGAAGTAAATATGAAAATTAAAAAAATCAATATAAATATATTTTCACTTTTATTTGATGGGTATTATGTGTAGTTTTGGGAAGATTTGAGGAAAGGAGTATAATCAGAGCCTTAAAACACTAGAAAAACCTATCAATCAACCATAAGTTATTCTTAAATGAAACTATTAAAGTCTTGCGAAGTTTGCAAAGATGGAGGAGAACAATTGAAATTTTGCAAAAGTGAATACAAACACATATTTTATTTAAATGATATTGTCAGTTTTCATGCTACAACTGGAAAGTGAAGAAGTGCCCATCAACATTGAGAATGCTCCATTTCTATTTTAGTTCCAGCCTGAATCTTTATGATATTATATATAGATGCTCTTCTCTGGCTCAAACCCTGTCTTCTTGTTTGAAATCGTAAACATGCCTCAGTTCTGTGGAGAAATGAGAGGGTGAGTTAGCTGGGCTGAGTGGGCTTTGGAGGTTGTGATTTCTAATAGAGGGGTGAATAAAGAGTTGATCAGAGTGACCTATTACTAGCTACCTGATAGAGAAAAAGGAATGCACTGATTCAAAGCTTGTTCTGAGGATGCCAACCAGGGGGTTGTGCTTTGAGGGGAAATGCTTGCTTTTCTCATAATCAGCCTTTTCTCACCTACTTTGACTTTAAGAGTGTGATGGAATTTGGAAGGACCGTTGATTAGATGAGCTGTGGACTAATGGAATGAGCTCCATTTTGGAAACAGAATCTTGGATTAGAGTTTCCGCTATTACTTGCTATGTTGTCCTATACTGTTCTCAAATAACCTTCTTTTTTCAGTTTGTTCATTGTAAAAAGGGGATAATATTTATTCCCAGGGTTGTTGTGAATAGTAAATGGGTTAACGGGGCATGTATTAGATTTCCACAAAAATTCATTATCAGAATAGGAAAAACCTTACCAACGTCCCAATGAGCAGTCATTTCTACTCTGGCTTTGCTGCCTAAGTGCTTCTGAGGGGCAGCTCTGATCTACTCTGATCTAGCTCTGATTCAGAATGTGTCACTGAATTCAGGGATTTTTGTCTATTTTGTTTACTGTTGAATCTTCAATGTTGCCTGGGACAGTAGTTGGTAAAATGAATGAATTAATGAATTCCCTCTTTTGGTGGCAGTCTGGGACTCAAGCTTCTTTGGAAATTTTTTTTTTTTTTTGGATATGTTCAGCCAAGTGCTCTGTCTTTAGGAGGGATTATTTCATGTAAACAACTTTTCATTTCTAGGTAGGCTTCTTAAGAAAAATGGCAGGTGTCAAGTGAATCTTGATGGAGATTAACAAAATATAGGCAGATCAGAGAAGGATGCAAAATATTAAGACATTTCCTAGTGTTTGGAAATCTGACTTATTTTATTCAATGAAGCAGAATAAGTTTATACTACCATTTACAACATTACTAGCACTTAAAACATTGGGTAAACTTGATTTTCTCTTAGAAATTTTGTCTTCAGTTGATTTTCAGGTAGTATCTAAAAGTTGAGAGAGTATGGCTCTTCTCACCAAGCTCTGTTAATCACTGTGTTTAAGTTATTTGATTGATGGGATGGTTAGCTGTACTCACAGAGATGGTTTAGTAGGAGTCCAAGACCTTGGAATTACAAAATCAGTGCCATCCTCTATCTTTCCTCATGTAACATCTCCACCAACATTCATTTAGCTCCAGCCTCACTAATTAATACACACAACAGGGAACTCCCAGTATCTGAATACTTGTATTTAAACAGACTGCTTGTAACATGCAGTGGTTTCTAAAATAATGACAGGTATTTCTATTCCTGTTTTTACCAAACTGGAGTTTTGAGGTATTGTTTGGTTGGTATCATGTATCATATATTGTATGCTTATGTGTTATAATGAGCTACCTTGAAATTAAGAGAGATGATGTGATTAAGAACATAGGGGAAGGTTTGAAAGCAAAACATTCTAGTGTTTTAGAAAATGCTTCACTCCAGTTTCCAACCACAGAATAAGTCAGGATATGCAACATTCAGGAAATTTAAATCAGAAAAAGATGTGATGAAATATTTTGACATGTTGCGTAACAGAAGAGACTGAGCAGAACAAAAACATTTTTAAACCATTTTATTGAAGTATGAGTGACATACAAAAGCTGTACATACTTAATATATACAACTGGATGAGTTTGGAGATAAGTATGTACCTGTGAAACCATACCACAGTCTATGCCGTAAACACCCATCACCTACAGAAGTTTCCTCTCACCATTATTATAATAATAATAATTATTATTATTACTATTTTGTGTGATAAGAACATTTAACGTAAGATCTACCCTCTTAGCGAGTTTTTAAATATACAATACAGTGTTATTAACTATAGGCTTTATGTTATACAGTAGATGTCTAGGATTTACTTACTTTGCATAACTGAAACTTTGTGCCCTTGACTAATACTTCCCATTTCCCCTCTCCCACCCCCTGGCAACCACCATTCTACTCTCTGATTCTATGAGTTTGACTATTTTAGATTCCTCATATAAGTGGTATCACATAGTATTTATCTTCTGTGTCTGGTTTAACTTAGCATAATGTCTTCCAAGTTCATCCATGTTGTTGCAAATGGCAGAATTTCCTCCTTCTTCTTTAAGGCTCAATAATATTCCATTTTATGTACATATTACATTTTCTTTATCCATTCATCCATCAATGGACGTTTAGGTTGCTTTCATGCCTTAACTATTGTGAATAATGCTGCAGTGAACATCGGAGTGAAGATACCTCTTTGAAATCTTGATATCAATTCCTTTGGAGATATATCCAAAAGTTTCAGGCCTTACATTTAAGTCTTTTACATTTAAGTCTTCCATTTCAAGGTAATATTTTTTTGTATGGTTTAAGATAAAGGTACAATTTCATTATTTTGCTTGTGAATATTCAGTTTTCCCAATGCCATTTATTGAAGAGACTATCCTTTCCCCACTGGGTATTCTTGTTACCATTGTCAAAGATCATTTGACTGTATTTGTGTAGGCTTATTTCTGGGCTCTCTATTCTGTTCCCATTGGTCTATATGTCATTGTATGTCAGTATCATTTTTTTTATTACTATAGCTTTGTGATATATTTTGAAATCAAGAGGTGTGAGGCCTCTAGTTCTTGTTCAAGTTTGCTTTGGATATTTGGGGTCTTTTGTGGTTACATGTGAATTTTAGGATTTTTTTTTATTTCTGTAAAAAATTCCATTGGGACTTTGATAGGGATTGCATTGAATCTGTAGATCACTTTGAGTAGCATGGACATTTTAACAATTTTAATTCTTCTAATCCAAAAGGATTTTTTTGTTTTTTTTTTTTGTGGTACGCGGGCCTCTCACTGTTGTGGCCTCTCCCATTGTGGAGCACAGGCTCCGGATGCGCAGGCTCAGCGGCCATGGGTCATGGGCCCAGCCGCTCCACGGCATGTGGGATCTTCCCGGACCGGGGCACGAACCCGTGTACCCTGCATTGGCAGGCAGACTCTCAACCACTGCGCCACCAGGGAAGCCCCAAAAGTATTTTTAAGTGATATTTTAATTAAAAAGGGTTGAGAAGCTGGATAGATTCCCCTCATAGGTGTGCCCCAGTGAGGGATAAAACTTCTGACCAGTAGAGCTAGCAGATACTTACTACTATTCTGCCAATTCTTCCTTTCTGTTTTACTTGTAGAAAAGTTCATATCCTACAGGTATGCATGTTTATGCAAATCCATATAAAATGGAAATTCAGGGAATATTTATAACAATTTAAGCTCTCTGTACTGATTTGAAACCATCTTGCTTTATTTTGACTGTTCTAGATCATTAGGATTAAGATAATAACCAGATTCCCTTATATATCTTCCAAGCCTAAATGGCACTAATAATGGATTATTTTCTCTATTAAATGTAAACAAGCACTAAACACCTACTGTGTATTAAACATCTACTGTACT